>NC_135214.1:17020227-17320227 GCF_052324685.1 Brachyhypopomus gauderio
GACAAGAAAGTCTGGGGTCCATCTCACTTACTTCAGATTAAAACTGCTGACAGAGTTTTTTTTGTCCTTGAAATCTACATAATTGCAATTTTATAGACAACGGGTCTGATCCTAAGTCAATGCTGTTTATTTGAGAAATAGCTTCTTTTGAGCTAACAAATTTAAGGCCAGGAAATTCAGCTACAATGCATCACTCAGTATTGGACACTAGGGGGAGCTTCTGCATTAGACTTCCTATGCTGTCCAAACACAGGGGTTCTCTTCGCTAATTGAATAGCCAGTAAAAAAAAATCATGTTTATAATTTCTTATTTGTCAGTATATAAAATGAACACGAGGGGAAATTAAATGCAGCCAAGACCAGAAGGGTTATTAAAATGCAATACGAATAGCTGCGACACTGAGAAACTTGGAGAGTAGTGAATCCAGTCTGTTCCTTTAGTTGATGGTTAAGCTAATTTATCTGCATAATGGGTCACTTTTCTGAACAGTGCAAACCCTGCCAAATATTTATCAAAATGTTCTGCAAAATCATTCTGCAGAACGTATGGGGACAGCTCTCATACGGTTGTTTCAGCTAACTGAAGTATATGAATTCTAGCCATGTAACAGCCAGACACTGGCAACAGCAGCTTAGACATGAAGCAGCAGGTGAGGTGCGTCTGTCCGAGCAGAACCACGGGGTCCTGAAGCCCCCAAAAACTCCCCAATCCTCTGCTGCGTCATTCACTACGGAGTTCCAGGTCGTCTCCGTTAGCACCAACACGAGGACCGATCGTCAGGAGCTTAATGAAATGGGCTTTCATGACCGATATCCGCACACACGCCTAAGATCATTCCGCACAAGTGGATTGGCGTGTGCCTCCACTACACTCTGGAGCAGAAGAAACGTGTTCTCTGGAGTGATTAATCACACCTCACTATCTGGCAGTACAATGGAGGAATCTGGGTTTGATGGATGCCTAAAGAACAGTACCAACTGGAATGCATAATGTCAACAGATTGGTGGAGGAGAGCGGATGGATTGGACCAGTTTTTCCGGATTTGGAAGAGGACCCTTGGTTCCAGTGGTAGGTTAACGCTACAGATTACAGAGGGTGTGGCCAAGCGCTCTCTGAGGTGAGGAGATTGGGTCAACCAGCGGGTGAGTTAAATCATCTGCACCTGTGGATCGTTAACGCGAGCCCACTTACACGCCATCCTCTCTCCCGGCGGGCTGGCCAACACAGAGAGGATGCCGACACACAGAGCGCACTGCTGGAAAGCAAACCAACTGTGCTGAAAGGCGGAGTTAGAAAACGCTCATTCGAAGCATCTCCTAGCTGGTTTTTGTTCTTGTTTTCTGATTAGAATAAAAGGAGACTGTCACATTCCTGAGTCCTGTGTCTTCTTCTCAGTCCTGATCACGCACAAATGTTGCTAACATTCTATACAATTCCTTCCTCTTCCTGCGTGACTATGTCCCGGTGTACAAAGCCTTGGTCTCCCAGTCCTGATGCTGCTCTACACCTACAGGTGCAAAGACGCAGGGGACTCCACACACCCATAGACTGAACAGGATAGGATAGGATGACCAACAAGCTCATATGGGTGTGTTGGCCAGGTCTTTGCATGCGTTTTTTTATATTGTGTACCCGAAATATGATTTATTATATTTTGCCACATGAAAATCACCTGGGGCTAGTTCTGTTTTCACTTTTAGACATGACGACCGCCCAAGAGCTCGTGTCCAGTACTCTTTTCCCCTCTGTGCACCTGTGCTGGGTCTGAGAGACCACAATGCCAGCCACTCCTGCCGTCTCCTGCCCCCACTGCGAGCTCATTTATCACACCGCACCGAGTGCCCCCTCTACTGGGATGGATTTCCGGGAATCTGCCTCTCACCCCCCCCGAATTCAGTCAGCCTCCTCCTCACGCCCTCTCTCCACCCAATGATCTCACAGCTGTTTGCCAGCATTCTCCAACATTCCCCCAACTATCAGAGGCAGGAGCGGTAGCAATCAAGACTAAATTACATCATTCTCCCCAAACCACGAAACTGAAGTGCTCTAACCTTGCTGCAGGAGCTGGTTCGAGGAGAACTACGATACCCACATCTCCCGTGGGACCAGGAAGCGAGCTGCTCATGAATACAAGAGTAGCAGAGCTGAACCGAGTGATTTCTCTGCATGTTGAATGACACTCAGTACAAAGCCAGGCATGAATAAAAGATGGCAGATTCAGCAACTGTGGCGAGATGTGGGTCCTGCTGATCCCTGCCGAGCAGGAATAAATCTGGACTGTGTGCAGGAGTGTGTGAAAGCCCAACCATCAGCAGAAATGAGTGAGAGTGATGGCTGTGATATTTAAGTGTAAATGTTTGCCATGACGTCCCACGAAACATGCTGAGTAACGGAGAAACTACAGTGAGTGGCACTGTGGGAGTGCTGGGCTGACCGAATGAACCCCAGAGGCAAACACAAACACAACAGCTTACATATCAACGTCACCTTTAACTGCTCTGCTCCTTTCTAAGTGTACACACATGGCTGATTGAAAATGAACTGTGGTAAATCAAATAATTTTTATTAGATCACATAATACACACTACGGCACCTAGATTTTTCATCTCAATGAGATTTTTTCACCCTGGTTAAGTAAAGGTAATAAATGAGTAATTCTATTGAAATGGAGACTCATGTTTTAAGCAAAAAGCAAAAAAAAAAAAAACCTGTATCAACATTATTATTCAGACTACAGTGGCCAAAGTGGTGGCATTTCAAGCCTCTTAAAAGCATGGTGCTGTCTGAGCGTACTTTCTGACTTGGGTCGTGAGCAATGCACTAGGCTGGTCCCTGAGGTTAAGCACTAACGTAATTACAGTCTTTCGCAAGAGCTTTGCCATAGACGTGAATTGCCCGGCCATGCTATTAATAGATACATTTAAAGCATGGCTCTAATGTAGCCAAGCAGACAGTAAGAGACTCATGGTCACTCACAGAGCAGGACTTACGAAGGAGAGCAGTGTGTTTGAGTCATGTGTGGGTTCTTAACACAAGCTAATGTTCAAATAACGGCCTGGCTAACGTGACGCGGCAAATGACCGAAGAGAAGCAAAACTGTTTATTTCAGATGATTAATTGCTTTGTCACAATCATAATAGGGAATGACATGCTCATGTTGTCAGTGTTTTATCCAAGTCATAACCAAATGTGTGATCCTCGCCAAGGAATGAGAAAGTGCAGTGCGCGCAGAGTACCTGGGGATATGATGTAGAAGAAGTCTTTGAACTCATCCATCCAGACTTCGGCCAATCGTCTGTTGTTCTTGTTGATCACCTGACCCGTTCCCCCGGGGAAGCTGTAAGGCGTGGCCTTCCGGAACACGTGGCCCACGTGAGAGCACGTGACAATCTCCAGGGATCCGCCGCACTGCCAGATCTAAACGTGAGACCCTCACGCTGCGTTACCTCATGGCAAGTCACCATCAACACCCGAAGGCCTTAGCAACACAACCACTACCATCCGGATTCAAGCAGGCTGCTATGAACTACAGCTGACAGGGGATAAGGAGACACAACGCTACGTCAGCGCTACGTCAGCGCTACAGCAGTTTAACAGGGTTTGGCTCCTCCTGTCAATTTCATGGCCGTGAACTGCCAGTCATGGTCACTATTAGCAGTAATTACATTGTAGGCTGCAGTCATGTGTCAAATGGTGCACTCACCCTGAAAGACATTTCTAAGTTCTCTCCGCCCCATATGTCCATGCCGGCGTCGTACGTGCCAATCTCCTCAAAATAGGTTCGGTGAATAGAAAACAGTCCGCCAGCCATGGTGGGCGTCCTGAAGGAGGCACACAGATGCACGCCATTCATATCAAGAGAGCGCACACGCATGCACACAAGCACACGCATGCACACAGGCACACGCATGCACACAGGCACACGCATGCACACAGGCACACGCATGCACATACTCACACGCACATGCACAGAGGATCAAACAACATAAAGCATATCTGAAGAACAACTCAAACAAAAAAGCAACCACTATTACCGGTAATTTTGTGAAAATACTCATTGGCAGTCATGTATTCCAAAACAAACAAACTAGTGTATTTATTAATCTAACGATCAATGTGAATTCAATATCAGGATCTATATGCCGCCCTTCTAACTGACAGTAGATGTTAATCCCTCTGCAGACAGCTGAACCACCATGTCTGCCATTTCCAACTCCCATTTAAAAGCCATCAGCCCAGCATAACTAATCTCTCTGTGGAAAACATCCCCGGTGCCCAGAGGTGAGCAGTGCAGCTCCATCCACTTCAGGCACGCCGGCATCTCCTCTGAACCAGACATGGGTTGCAGTGATTACAGACAGACAGGGAGTGATGGAGGTGGAGAAGAGTGAGGGGGGTGGAGGGGAGGGAGAGGGGTGGAGAAGAGTGAGGGGTGGAGGGGATGGAGAAGAGTCAGGGAGTGGAAGGGAGGGAGAGGGGTGAAGGGGGATGGAGAAGAGTGAGGGGTGGAGGGGGGTGGAAGGGAGTGAGGGGGTGGAGAAGAGTGAGGGGGTGGAGGGGGGTGGAAGGGAGTGAGGGGGTGGAGAAGAGTGAGGGGTGGAGGGGGGTGGAAGGGAGTGAGGGGGTGGAGAAGAGTGAGGGGGTGGAGGGGGGTGGAAGGGAGTGAGGGGGTGGAGAAGAGTGAGGGGGTGGAGGGGGGTGGAAGGGAGTGAGGGGGTGGAGAAGAGTGAGGGGGTGGAGGGGAGGGAGAGGGGTGGAGAAGAGTGAGGGGGTGGAGGGGAGGGAGAGGGGTGGAGAAGAGTGAGGGGTGGAGGGGGTGGAAGGCAATGAAAGGGGTGGAGAGGAGTGAGGGGGTGGAGGGGTGAAGAGTGAGGGGGTGGAGAAGAGTGAGGGGGTGGAGGGGGTGAAGAGTGAGGGGGTGGAGGGGGTGGAGAAGAGTGAGGGGGTGGAGGGGAGGGAGAGGGGTGGAGAAGAGTGAGGGGTGGAGGGAGTGGAAGGCAATGAAAGGGGTGGAGAGGAGTGAGGGGGTGGAGGGGGTGAAGAGTGAGGGGGTGGAGAAGAGTGAGGGGGTGGAGGGGGGTGCCATGCTAAGCAGGAGTGACAAAAAAAAGAGTCACTAGCAGCATCTCCAGGTTTAAGCACGTACAACCCACAAGGCCTCCGTTTCAGCCAATAACAGGATACATCTGACATCAATGTAAATTATTATAATTCACTGGTTCTATTATTACTAGAGAATAATATGCAATATTTTGCATGTTACTGCAGTCATAATTATATAAGTCATAATTATACAAGTCTCTAAAGCTTTATTTGAATTGACAGAGCATTAGTGTGTAACTGCCATTTAAGAATATGATATAAATTCTTGCAAATTAGATGTTTTTAGTGACATCAAACTTTGCAGGCATCATCAGACTATCTTTACATGCATGTCTGTACATCTCTGTGTTAAATGTGACCTACTGTACTGGACCTCTGTCCATTTAGGTATTTAAACACAAGGCCTGTGATTAAATGTAAATTAGGTAAGAGTGCACTGTGAAGCCTCCTGATTTCATAAGTGGCTCAAACTTTGCAGGCCACATCAGACCATCATTATGCGCATGTAAATTTCAATCTTTATGTTTGAACTACGCACCCTGACTTCTGCCCATTTATGTATGACAACACAAGGCATACGAATAATATGCAAATGGTGTCATTGTGCACTATAGAGCCTTGCTGTGACATTAGTTTCAAACCGTGAACTTTCCCTCAATGTTAGTTTGAATATACTGTACCTGTCCATTTGGTCAAGATCAGACAAACTAAGAGAACAGTACTAGTGACACTGGTAGCCTGGCAACTACATTCAAAAAGTTTTTAATACTTATTTCAATTCATACTTGGATCATAAGACCTGATTTGACTGAATGAAAACCCTAGGACTAGTATGAAAAGTGCTAATTTTATATAATTAAGCAATGCAGAAAAAAAAAACATTTTTGAAATGAAGTTGTAATTGCAAGTTGTTAGGACTCATGTAAAGAATCATTTGAATTCAATTTTATATTCCTTAAGTGAAAATATTTTGGAGAAACACTTGATCTTCTTGAAAAATATCTGCTAATGTTTTGAAACTTCATCACAGAGAACCCTTATGTCTCCAGAGCATTTGGATTTCATCGTGACTGGTTGATCGTAAGCCTGTCAAATGCCTTCTGAAAGCTGATTGGACAATGGCAACCGGCATTTTTGACATACTGGTTAATCCTCAATGTACCTTGTATATTATTGCAAAACTTCAGCTAGGTTGGATGTTCTGCTGTATAGATTTCTAGTCTTTCTAGTGTTCCCTCTTGACACACATCTGCCAAAATCAATAGGGCACCCTAGAGTCGTCGTGTTCAGGGTTGCCAACTTTTCAAGATCACTTGGAGTGAGATTTGAACCTGGGGTGGCAAATGTAAATTGTTGAGGGGCGGGGTGTTGGCGAACTAAAATAGTATGGTGGGGGTGGGGGGGGGGGGGGATTTAAGTTGTTACCGGGCGGGGTGTAAAATGAACACAAATTAAGTATTATATCGCGATCGATCGCACCAGAGCGAACTAGTAACTCATTGAATCAATATGGATCAGAGGTAAATTAACTAGATTTTTTTTTCGGCGTGAGAAATCGGATGTGTGGTGTGAGAGCGTGTGAAGACAGTCAAATGCGTGTGTCTCACGCTCAATGCGTGAGAGCTGGCAACCCTGCAGAAGAGTTCATTTGCATATGGTGGCCATATGGTTTTTGCGGTTCAGACTCTTTTGAATATGTTGACAAGATTGTGGTGATCGGGCCAAGGAAAAACCTAGAGTAGTTAGTGATAGTAGGTTTCACATATTATGCAATTTAGTTTTAAAAAATCTAAATTGGTAGAACTAAACGGTTCTTGAGGATTTTTGTTTGTCTGATCGATGGAAAATCACTGGATGTAAATGCTTCACTGCGTGTGAGAAAATCACAAAAATATAATGTTATAGCGCCACCATCAGACCAAAGAAGGTGCATTTACTTGACTGAGTCATTTAACATGGTCCAAGTTTGGTCTTTCTGCACCTTATGGTCTCTTCTGCTCATTGCGCTTTAGCCGAGAAAAAGAAGAAAAGATTTGAGCAATTACAACAGGGTTCCAGCACAATGTGCTTGAATCCTCAAAAACTAAGAGCCCAAACCCCTGCAGGCTAAAGCTCAACCCACTGCTGACTGCCCTGTTGCTAACAGGCAACAGACGACTGTCACAAAACCACGGCTGCCATTTTAGGAGGATCTGAGAATGTTTTAAACATGTCGGGGTTTTAGTATAGCACCATTACTGCAATGAACCATGTGGCTCTTTAACCATGTGCTTGAATTGGGTAAAGCTTTTGGAAATTCTTCAGTGTCTTACTTGACTTTGTCCCTTAAGTATGCATCGCTAATTCTGTCCAATATCACACCAAGTACCAGCAATTAAGATGATTTACTTCCTGATTAAGCAGTCATACATTATTTCCACACCAGAAAGAAAATCATGAATGCATTTGTCAAGTGCTCTACATGTAAAAAAAAAAAAGGAAAAAAAAATCTTTATTACACATAATTAATATTTGACAACTGGATGAATAAGAATACAGGATGCACAGTGAGAACTTTGGCCATACAGTGAGCTGCATAAAATGCTTTTCTGACCTACATATTTCTTGAAATCTAGATACATTTAGCAGGATGTGCAGTTTTTGACTGTTTCCTCATGAAGTAATTTTGGAGCATTTCAATACATTTGTATTATTTGTATGTACATAAATAATTCCTGATTTGATACTTTCTTTTTTGTAAAGGTCATGAAAATTGAAAACGTGAAATGTGATATGCGTTAGGAAATCTGCGTTAAGGCAGAAAATGAGAACAGACTACAGATGTGATTCTTTTTTATTCTGAAGCAAAATGTTTAATCTTGTTGTAAAATGTTTAATCACTTGAAGGTGGGTTTCTTTTGGCTACAGAACAATCACTCTAAAACTCCAGAATTGCCCTACCTAGGCAAGCATGGATGCCTCCACATCTCCAAACTGTCATATAGACACCTGAACACTTCCAACCCTTAAGACTGAGCACCAAAACTAGCAGAACCAGAAAGAAAAGCTCCATGCAAAGAGCTGAAGAGCCAAATTTCACAAGAGCCAAGCACTGGACAGTTTCAGGGAAAAAAGTTCTCCACCCCATTAGTGCCACACAACTATGCTACAGCACTAAAGAATCCCTCCAAAAAGTAGAAGAGACTGTTGAGCTAAATGAGGCTCGTCTGTTATCAGTGCCACGTTTCTTTGACTGTACGAACTTCATTACTTCAGGTGGAAGAGAAACATCTCACTGCAGAAGTCCAGTATCCAGTGAATTTTTGTGTCTTGAGAAATCAAAAGCTCTACTGTACTGCTCACATGGTGAATAAGCAATCTCAAAGCATAATCTCACCAAGGCCACCTATACACCACGGCACATTCATATAACAGCATATTTCTGTTACCGGTGTTTGGGGAAAAAAGTGGATGTTAGTCTAAAACAAACGTCTACCCTTGGATTTATATTTCCATGACGTATCTGAAGCGTCACCTTTCGTGTGCAGCCTGCAGAGCATCAAAAGATCTGAACTGTGCAGTGGATGTCAGACCAAGCAAATGAAAGGAATGAAACCCAGGAGGGCTGTGGCAAGAGGTCATGGCTACCCACCTGACCGTCAAGGTGCGGTCACCTTTGCGGCGGTCCATCTCCCGCTGAGGGACTGGGTACCACCTGAAGTTCAGCTTCCAGTTGAAGCCGCCGTACGTCATGTCCGAGCCAGCCATGTACTCAAAGGTCTCATCACTGATGACGTCAATGATGGGGCACACCACAGCTCTCCTGCGAAACCGTGAACTCATGTTAAGCAGAGGTCTGATGAGCTACAGTCTTGTGAACACAGCTTTGGGGGTCATTTTGGGTCAGAGAGCTGAGGCCTCTGGAGCAATACTGACACACCTGACCGAGTTCAAATCCCTATTTATTTCTTTGTTTAACAACTGACAAGATGACAAATTTAATCTACCCACATTCAAACAGGGCAAACAATGGTTCTCAAAGCAATTTCCAGTAAAACCAGTCATGTCGATACCAAATACCAAAAGGAAGAAAATGTTTCTGCTAAAATCATTCCCAAAATCATCCCCAATAATGTTATAAATGAATAAACTTACAATAAAACAAACTCATCTCCATGTTCAGAAATGCTTATTTGACCAGCACCTCTCTCTGAGAGATTCCTCCATTGTAGTGCAACTAAGATCAATGTAAATCCTTCTGGGAGATGGGAGCATAACAAAGTTCAGAATGAAGGATGTTGAGTGCATATGAAGGCCAGGGGTTGGGACGTGGGGTTGGGACGTGGGGTTGGGACGTGGGGTTGGGACGTGGGGTTAGGTCAGGGGTTCTTAACCTGGGGGTCGCGACCCCCCTGGGGGTCGCGACGTACTTCCAAGGGGGTCGCGAATGTGACACAAAATAAGGTGTTTTCTGAGTTAAATGTGCGACGAATCAGGTTCGGAGCTAAATTTTGTTGTTCTTTACTCAGCCTGGACAAGCGTAGCCACAACGTGCATGCGCGAACCTGAATCAAGACTCAGAATGAGGCAGGTTGATTCAGTAAAGTTTATTGAATCAAACTGCCTCATTGTGGCTCCGCTCGTCCAGGCTGGATTAACATGGAGCGTTTTGTAGAACGTCGAACTGAAAGTGGGGATGCAAAACGCCCACTTCCAGGAACTTCAGAACAGAAAAAAACGAAGAAAGTGAGAAAATATGAAATGTACTTAGAATATGGATTTACGCAGACAAGCGAAGGAGGGGATGCACGACCGCAGTGTGTTCAGGGTTGCCAACTTTTCAAGATCGCTTGGAGTGAGATTTGAACCTGGAGGGGGTGGCGAGTGTAAATTGTTACCGGGCGGGTGTACAATGGACACAAATTAAGTGTTATATCGCGATCGATCGATCACCGGTGATTGGTGCCAGAGCGAACTAGTAACTCATTGAATCATAGATATGGATCAGAGGTAAATAAACTAGTTTTTTTTCGCCGTGAGAAATCGGATGTGTGGCGTGAGAGCGTGTGAAAATAGTCAAATTCGTGTGTCTCAGGCTCAATGCGTGAGAGTTGGCAACCCTGGTGTCTTGTTTGTGGCGAAGTGCTAGCCAAGGAAAGTCTCAGGCCCTCCAAGTTGCTACGCCATTTGCAGACGAAGCATTCGAGTTTGCAATCAAAAGCTGTGGAGTGTTTAGAACGTAAACGGGGGGGGGGGGGGGGGGGGGGGTCGCGAAATTTACCGGAGCCTAAAAGGGGGTCGCACAGTGAAAAAGGTTAAGAACCCCTGGGTTAGGTGATAGGATATTCACCCTAAATGTACTTCTAAAGCTTTGCTCTCCCCCTAACGTCTTTCCTCAATGTGATGTAAATGGAATGGAGACAGAAGCCAGACAGCTGGAATGTATTTAAGGCCCAGAAAGTGCATCATCCTTCCTAATGGGAGACCAGAGTGGACTGGAAGAGCACACACCCAAGTCATGGAAGCGAAGAAGTCTTCAGACCTTCAAATATCCAAGCCCTCTGTAAAGCAGCGATGCTTTTAAGACTTAAAAGCTAGAATGAATTGTGAAAGCTATAATTATGTGTTGGATCAGGCCACTGAGAGTTATCAAATTCTGCCATGAGCTGTTAACCAGGACTGAGGATATAAATTGCAGTCCTATGGTGATTACACATACACAAACAGAAATCTGCACACACACTCACCCTTGCCAAAAGGACTGGCCCGGGTCATCTAAACATTTGTTTTACAATGCTTTTATCTCCATGAACAAACACAGCAGAGACACAGAAGATCTTATCGGTACAATTTGTCTATTTACAGTATTCAGTGGTCTTGTAAGTAAGACTGAAGGCTCGATGCTTCCCAGAAACGGCCCATTTCTTTATGGATTCCTTTCCCTGTATCAAGGCATTCATCACAAACACAGCACTGACTAAAATCAGATCTCCCACTACGCTGCAGGGCTGGAAAACACATCAACGTGTCACACAAATCCAAAGGCAGTGAATCAACAAATCAATTATAAAATCAATTATAATTAATTACAATAACATATGCTCATATTTTGACTGAAATCAAAGTCTCAGGCCATTTTCAATGTTCAAAAATCACTGAATCCAGCTACCCAATCCACCCAATCCAATGCAGGTCCTATAATCAAATGAAAAGGAAAAGATAGAACTATAACTAAATCAAACTGATCTGAGGTCAGAGACTTACACCCCTGCTGTAGTGCCCTTTTGATCACATGCCTAGCCTTGAAGAGACGTTTTTCTTTTTTTTTTTGCTTACAGGTGAACTCACCTGTCTTCCTTGATACGGGCCAGGAGTGGCTCGAGCCAGCCGGTCGTGCACTCACAGTGGGCGTCCAGGAAGGTGATGACCTGGCCTCGGGTGGAGGCAGCACCCCTCAGCCTCGCCCGAATGAGGCCAGAGCGCTGCTCCATCCGCAAGATCCGCACCGGCACCTCCAGTGTCTTCACATAGTCCTCCAGCTTCTGTTTTAGGAAGTCTGTTAAGAGGAGGAGTGGAGGAGTGGAGGAGAGGAGGAGAGGATGAGTGGAGGAGAGAAGGAGTGGAAGAGTGGAGGAGAGAAGGAGTGGAAGAGTGGAGGAGAGAAGGAGTGGAAGAGTGGAGGAGAGAAGGAGTGGAAGAGTGGAGGAGAGAAGAAGTGTAGGAGAGAAGGAGTGGAGGAGTGGAGGAGAAGAGGAGAGAAGGAGAGGAGGAGAGAAGGAGTGGAGTAGAGGAGGAGTGTAGGAAAGGAGGAGTGGAGGAGTGAGAGGCAGAGTGACGGAGAGAGAGGCCTTGTGGCAAAAACCCAAGCACACGCTGATCACTGGTTCTGGCAAGCGGCAGTGTGTTGTCTCGGAGTTTCACGCCTTGGGCGACTCTCCATGGCGGGACGCGCTGCCGGAGAAGTGGTGGTGGCCGTACCTCTTTCACTGGCATCATCCACCAGGAGGATCTCCACCAGCAGGTGTCTGGGAGAGCGGCCGATCACGCTGTGGACGGTGCGCAGCAGGGTGCTCCACGCTTCGTTGTGGAACACGATCACGATGCTGGTGTTGGGCAGCTCGTCTGGGTACACCTTTGTCTTACAGCTAGGCCAAACACAGGAGAAACGAGGTTCATACACCACCTTTCTAACTGGAATCGTTTCACAACTGTGAGGACTCCATTTTGGAAAGTGTCGTAGAAATCCCTCTCGCTGTTGATTTGATTTTTGAAACTTGTACAGAGCGTATGTAGATCTTAATAATGTAAACCAATGTCATACAGTAGTTTTAGATTTAGGTTCATTTAATATCTAAAGTATTTTGGGGGGGAAAATCTATATACAATAATAGTGTTATTACATAGTAAATTCAAATGCATATATACTTATACTTATATGCTTATATACTCATTTAAAATAATATAAATATTAAATACTAAATATTGCATTTATTGAAATTGTAAATATCCCAGCATCATTGGACGAATGTGAGGTACACCATGGACAGATCACCAGTCCGCCACATGGCTCACACACGCACACACTCACACCCACAGGCAATTTAGAGTGAACAATCAACCTAAGAGACCTTCACTCGATGATGCTGGGATTGGCTGCAGCCCCCACTGACCCCCACCAGCAGCATAGAGCGGTAAAGATAATGGATGGATGGAAATGTTATAGAATTCTGCTTCCATGTTTGAGCACCACTTTCCACATATGAGGCATCCTGGTTATTATAATGTCCCCAAAAAGAACCACGTGAAATGTGTTACAAATGGGCCTATAATCAATATATATATATATATATATATATATATATACACACACACACACACATTATATATATATATATATATATATATATATATATATATATATATATATATATATATATATATATATATATATATATATATATATATATATATATATACCTAATAACCTTCCCAAAAAACAGCTAACCAAGTGTGCCAATGGCAAGGACAGAGTCTCCTCAGAACTCCTCAGATGCCCCGGTTACTGGCACACGCCATCACAGGCACAGAGGCATGTCAGATCCTAAATAAGGCATGTGGCTATATTAGAGAGGTGGTGGTGGTGGTGGTGGTGGGGGGGGGGGGGGGGGGTGGGGGGGGGGGTCAAAGAGAGAGAGAGACAGAAAGAATGTAGATAAGGGCAGAACAAAGAGGGAGGAAATTAACGGGGAGGTCAACAGTTATCCATGCGACACCAGAGGGACGTCGGAATCCACCCGAGAGCACACAGGATTAGGGCTGAACGATTAATTGCATTTGCGATAATTTCGCGATTTTTTAAAACGCGATTGTCTAATCGCACAGGCTGCGATTTAAACTGGTCACGTGACTTGGGAGCGAGCCGAGGACGAACGGAGCAAACCCGAGCAGGAGGCAGGGAGGTGGAGAAGTGAAGTTAACACAGCGCACTTTAACTTGTTGCACAATGGCTTCAGGCTCGACAGAAGCTGACACAACTGAAAGTCTAATACCAAAGAGGGGCAGCACATAAGTTGTGTGAAATTACTTTGGCTTTTAAAAAGATGCTGCTCAACGTCAGGTACCCTGCAAAACATGCCTTGCTACTGTTGCTACGACGCGAGGTAACACTACAAACCTTCAGCATTAAAAAAACACCACAAAGCCTCGTATGATATTTGTAAGGCAAAAATGCCAACGACCAGTGCTGCATCTTCAAATACCGTAAAATCACGCATATAGGCGCAATAAGATTTAAAGCGCGGATGAATCGCGAAAGCGCGGATAGCTTGACCGCGGTCCAGCAGACAGGGTTCACTGACCGAACCGTTTGAAAGTGTAACTCCTTATGGATGTAATTCGAAGCGGCACGCTGAAATAACTCGGGCAGTAACGAAGTTCATAGTGAAAGACATGATGCCCGTTAATATAGTGAACAAGCCCGGCTTCATGGCTTTGTTAAACACACTGGATATGCGCTACCAAACGCCCTCACGCACATATTTTAGCCAAGTTGCTATACCTGCAGGGCTGCCAACTCTCACGCATTGAGCGTCTTAGACTAAAAAATTAGTAGTTCGCTCTGGCGCCAACCACAGGCGATCGATCGATCACGATATAATAATAATACTTACATTTAGTCCATTTTACACCCAGTGGCGGACTTAGCAATTTGGAGGCTCAAGGCGAATTTAGCTAGGGGGCCCATCAACATTAATATGCGAGAAATAAGTTCAGGTTCACACTACAAGATTTTAGGCTGGTTTTTCAGTCGCCGACAGAAACTGTGGTCGGACGCAAATCGGGGATCATTCAGCAGTTCACACTACACGACTGAGCGAGCACCGAAAGACGCTCGCCGAGTGGTCGCCAACTCATCGCAGACGACCGGCAGATATCTAGCATGTTTAATATCTAGCCCAACAAGATATATGTTGTGAGTCAACAGCAGCGTCTAACTTCATACAACTTTACTACAAGACTGTGTTTAAGTTATTGTGACAGCACTGGAGAAATAGTGCGATTGACTATATCTATGTTGAGACTATGGAGTGGTTAAACGGTAAAAAAAATAATAATAACGAAAATGTGGAGTACATGTACGTTGTTTTTATTTTCTTCGTGGTGTTGCTGGTTCTCGCGAGTGTTTCATTTTCGTGTTCTCGTGTTTTTGGACGGCAGCCAGATGAGTGGCGATTCCCCAGTCGTTTAATTCGTGAGCCCACGTCACCGATCAGTCATGTAGTGTGAAAGCCACAACTGAAAGACTTGCGATTACAGCACAACCAGTCGTGTAGTGCGAACGGCACAAAAACCTGACGACTGAAAAGTCGTGTAGTGTGAATCTGGCTTTAGCTAGACAAGGGGGCCCTACAGTGGGAGGGGCCCAAGGCAATTGCCTAGCAACGCCTCTATGCAAAGACCGCCTCTGTTTACACCCCCCCCCCCCCCAAACAGAGTTTCCTGAAGTGGAACAATGGGGAAAAATCGCGATTTTAAATCGCAATCGCAATTTATAGATAAAAAATTGCAATTAGATTATTTTCCAAAATCGTTCAGCCCTACACAGGATGATGTAAGAATCCACCGAGAGCACACAGGATGACGTCAGAATCCACCCGAGAGCACACAGGATGACGTCAGAATCCACCCGAGAGCACACAGGATGACGTCAGAATCCACCCGAGAGCACACAGGATGATGTAAGAATCCACCCGAGAGCACACAGGATGACGTAAGAATCCACCCGAGAGCACACAGGATGACGTCAGAATCCACCCGAGAGCACACAGGATGACGTCAGAATCCACCCGAGAGCACACAGGATGACGTCAGAATCCACCCGAGAGCACACAGGATGACGTCAGAATCCACCCGAGAGCACACAGGATGACGTCAGAATCCACCCGAGAGCACACAGGATGACGTCAGAATCCACTAGAGAGGACACAGGATGATCTCAGAATCCACTCGACAGGACAAAGGATGATGTCAGAACACTGTACTGTAGAACACCTTCAATCCCTGCTCGACACTTGATGATGAGTGAATGTCTGATGTGATAAAGCAGCATTCTGGCTCTCCCAGGGAAGTGCAAAATTATTCTACTGCTTTGTTTCTCCTTCAGATAGCTAATAAAAGTTAGTTTGTGCCATATTATTGTACTTGGTATTGTTAGCTTTTATTGTATTGTAGGGGCAGTCATGGTCTGGTTAGGGTCTTGTGGGTCATGGGTTTGATTCCCAGGCTCTAGGTCATGACTGAAGTACCCTTGAGCACTTTACCCCAACTGCTCGCAGTGCTGCCCACCGCTCTGGGCATATGTGTATCACAGCCCCTTCGTGTGTGTGTGTGTTTTCTCACTGTACAGATGGGTAAATGCGGAGGACAAATTCCGATTGTGGTGAAAATCATAATTAGCAATATGAAAACCTATTCATTTTACTTGATATAAGATTGCATTGCATGTTTTTAGTTGGTACTATTAGATGGTATTGTATGGTTTTATTTGGTACCGTTAGATTATATTGTATGGTTTTATTTGGTACTGTTAGATGGTTGTCACGTAGGGCTACGCCCCCTCTCCTAGCTGTCACTCCGGTTTCCCTGTTCCTCGTGTCTGTGTTGTTCTCTGCTCCTTGATCCCGCCTTGTTGTCTGTTTCTATTAGGGCTGAACGATTTTGGAAAATAATCTAATTGCAATTTTTTATCTATAAATTGCGATTGCGATTTAAAATCGCGATTTTTCCCCATTGTTCCACTTCAGGAAACTCTGTTTGGGGGGGGGGGGGGGGGGGTGTAAACAGAGGCGGTCTTTGCATAGAGGCGTTGCTAGGCAATTGCCTTGGGCCCCTCCCACTGTAGGGCCCCCTTGTCTAGCTAAAGCCAGATTCACACTACACGACTTTTCAGTCGTCAGGTTTTTGTGCCGTTCGCACTACACGACTGGTTGTGCTGTAATCGCAAGTCTTTCAGTTGTGGCTTTCACACTACATGACTGATCGGTGACGTGGGCTCACGAATTAAACGACTGGGGAATCGCCACTCATCTGGCTGCCGTCCAAAAACACGAGAACACGAAAATGAAACACTCGCGAGAACCAGCAACACCACGAAGAAAATAAAAACAACGTACATGTACTCCACATTTTCGTTATTATTATTTTTTTTACCGTTTAACCACTCCATAGTCTCAACATAGATATAGTCAATCGCACTATTTCTCCAGTGCTGTCACAATAACTTAAACACAGTCTTGTAGTAAAGTTGTATGAAGTTAGACGCTGCTGTTGACTCACAACATATATCTTGTTGGGCTAGATATTAAACATGCTAGATATCTGCCGGTCGTCTGCGATGAGTTGGCGACCACTCGGCGAGCGTCTTTCGGTGCTCGCTCAGTCGTGTAGTGTGAACTGCTGAATGATCCCCGATTTGCGTCCGACCACAGTTTCTGTCGGCGACTGAAAAACCAGCCTAAAATCTTGTAGTGTGAACCTGAACTTATTTCTCGCATATTAATGTTGATGGGCCCCCTAGCTAAATTCGCCTTGAGCCTCCAAATTGCTAAGTCCGCCACTGGGTGTAAAATGGACTAAATGTAAGTATTATTATTATATCGTGATCGATCGATCGCCTGTGGTTGGCGCCAGAGCGAACTACTAATTTTTTAGTCTAAGACGCTCAATGCGTGAGAGTTGGCAGCCCTGCAGGTATAGCAACTTGGCTAAAATATGTGCGTGAGGGCGTTTGGTAGCGCATATCCAGTGTGTTTAACAAAGCCATGAAGCCGGGCTTGTTCACTATATTAACGGGCATCATGTCTTTCACTATGAACTTCGTTACTGCCCGAGTTATTTCAGCGTGCCGCTTCGAATTACATCCATAAGGAGTTACACTTTCAAACGGTTCGGTCAGTGAACCCTGTCTGCTGGACCGCGGTCAAGCTATCCGCGCTTTCGCGATTCATCCGCGCTTTAAATCTTATTGCGCCTATATGCGTGATTTTACGGTATTTGAAGATGCAGCACTGGTCGTTGGCATTTTTGCCTTACAAATATCATACGAGGCTTTGTGGTGTTTTTTTAATGCTGAAGGTTTGTAGTGTTACCTCGCGTCGTAGCAACAGTAGCAAGGCATGTTTTGCAGGGTACCTGACGTTGAGCAGCATCTTTTTAAAAGCCAAAGTAATTTCACACAACTTATGTGCTGCCCCTCTTTGGTATTAGACTTTCAGTTGTGTCAGCTTCTGTCGAGCCTGAAGCCATTGTGCAACAAGTTAAAGTGCGCTGTGTTAACTTCACTTCTCCACCTCCCTGCCTCCTGCTCGGGTTTGCTCCGTTCGTCCTCGGCTCGCTCCCAAGTCACGTGACCAGTTTAAATCGCAGCCTGTGCGATTAGACAATCGCGTTTTAAAAAATCGCGAAATTATCGCAAATGCAATTAATCGTTCAGCCCTAGTTTCTATGGTTTCCCCACGTCTGCCACGCCCATGTCGTTATTGTCTTCACCTGTTTCTAGTCTAGTTCAATGTATTTATAGTCCCTGTGTCTCCCATGTCGGTATCGGTTATTTTGTACTCCGAGTCGGTTTGTGCATTGTTCCTTCAGTCAGTTTTGCTATTTGTTCGTTTGCCCATACTGTGTTTTGGTGTTCTTTGTCCCCCGTGCGATCTCCTTGTGTTCCTGCCTGGTTTGTGTGTTCTTCGTATTTTGTAAGTCATGCCTGTTTATATTTCATGTTCGGACTGCCTACCTGTTATGACCCCTGCCCGTTATGTCGACTCTGCCTTTGGAATTCCATTTAATAAATCTCGCTCTCCTCAGCGTTTGTGTCCGCCTTCATGCTCTGCGTCGCGCAGTTCGTTACAATGGTATTGTATAGTTTTATTTGGTACTGTTAGATGGTATTGTATTCACCACACTACACTGAAACACAGACGAGCATGGTGAGACTACACCACACTACACTGAAACACAGACGAGCAAGGCGAGACTACACCACACTACACTGATAAACAGACGAGCGAGACGAGACTACACCACATTACACTGAAACAGACGAGCGAGACGAGACTACACCACACTACACTGATAAACAGACGAGCGAGACGAGACTACACCACATTACACTGAAACAGACGAGCGAGACGAGACTACACCACACTACACTGATAAACAGACAAGCACGACGAGACTACACCACACTACACTGATAAACAGACGAGCGAGACGAGACTACACCACACTACACTGATAAACAGACGAGCACGACGAGACTACACCACACTACACTGATAAACAGACGAGCGAGATGAGATTACACCACACTACACTGATAAACAGACAAGCAAGGTGAGACTACACCACACTACACTGATAAACAGACGAGCGAGACGAGACTACACCACACTACACTGATAAACAGACGAGCACGACGAGACTACACCACACTACACTGATAAACAGACGAGCGAGATGAGATTACACCACACTACACTGATAAACAGACGAGCACGACGAGACTACACCACACTACACTGATAAACAGACGAGCGAGATGAGATTACACCACACTACACTGATAAACAGACGAGCGAGATGAGATTACACCACACTACACTGATAAACAGACAAGCAAGGTGAGACTACACCACTCTACATTGATAAACAGACGAGCAAGGTTATCTGAACAACAAGGGGTGGGGACAACGAAGAGAAGGCGTGACAAATTGAAAGAAAACCATAGAAACCAAAACAGAGGCGGGACTAAAGAAACACGAAAGCAAGACAAACAGGTGGGGCGGGACCAGATGTGACAGTTAGATTGTATGGTTTTATTTGGTACTGATAGATTATATTGTATGGTTTTAGTTGGTACTGTTAAGATTGTATTGTATGGTTTTAATTGGTATTGATAGATTGTATTGTATAGTTTTAATTGGTATTGATAGATTGTATTGTGTGGTTTTAGTTGGTACTGTGTTTAGCAGCTGCACCTCTTAAATCAGCAGCAGTGTAGCGTGTGCTTGTTGCCAAGCTGCGGAAATTAAACATTACGCATAAGATCGGCAAAAACAGAGGGAGACGTCCCTACACCGCCGACAAGCTGGGGGCGGGAAAGAAACAAACAAAAAAAAAAAACAAAGCCTTTGGTGGGAAACAGATGTTGACAAATGCCTGCAAGAGCGCGGGCATGAATGAGAGAGCGGCCTTCTGGGGGGTGAGCAGAGGAGGAAATCAGGGGCCCGGGAAGAAGGCAGTAATGTTTCGCCCCGGCGGCTCCGTGGGATTTCATTATGCACCGCAAATGGGCCCTGGGCCGCGGCGAACAAAGAGCTTCCTCATCTATCTGGCACGGGGAGGAGAAGCTCCCTCACTGCATGCCTCTCTCTTTCTCTTTCGGATATATATATATATATTTTTTAATGGTCTCTTTTTGCTCTTCTTTCAGAAAGGTTAAGTTAGTTTTGATTTCGCTCTCACTGAAAGCTACATTTTCGATCTTAAACACAGCAAGGGTGAATCCATTTTTAAAATGGGGAAGACTTTTTCTTATTCAAAGCATGAAACTGCAATTTTACAACAACAACTCCATCTTCATAAAAACCAGCAGCAGATCCTTCCTGGCGGGTGTCGGTGGGGGAAACTGTTCACCATCAGTGGGACAGCAGCACAGGGGGAATGAGAACGGGCGCGGAAGGTGGAGCCCTGCTGCACTGCGGCTCGTTACCGTATTACAGCATTTATCAGCGTGTACATGCGCGCACACACACACACACACACACACACACACACACACACACACACACACACACACACTCACCCGTCCAGCCTGACATCGGGAAGACTCCTGTTGAGTGCAATCATGTCGCTGGCCATCAGGTTGAACTGATTGATTTTAAAGAGCTCCTTCATCTTCTCCTGGTCCTCCTTGGGGACGAGCACGGCCTTGCCCATCTCTCCAGGGCCCTCGTGGCTTCGGGACATGACGGCTAGAGCACAGCAGGGAGAAAGTAAGATGAGGTGAGCCCAGCTAAGAGCTCCATTGGGAGAGAGGGTGACGGGCGGCAGCCGTAAGGCCCGCCTTCCATGTTTGTTGACTTGCAGAGCAACAGCTAGACACCAGGCACTAACAAGGCAGCAAGCAGGCTGTGCAAATGTGATCGTCACTGCCCTCACCCAAGCGGAGGGGGATCGGCAGGCGGAATTTTACATGTCCCGGCGGCTGTTAGCAGGGGCGCGTTTTTCTGAGTCACTGATCCACATTATGGAATGTGTCAGCTGCACCGTGTGGCTATCCTTGGACCAGGCCTTCCCGCGTGGCTCTAGAGCAAGGCTTTTCAGCAACATTACTGAGGAATCATCACAAAATGCTTAACAGACCACGGCAGGGTAGATGTCTGGGCAAAGCCGTGGTCGGCATCTGTTAGCACGAGTAGTCATCTTCAATGAGTTAGCCATGAAAACGGCTACAAGATGGACAGGGATGTTAATTATGGGAACTACTCACCTAAAAAAGATGCCGTCCAAAATGCAAGACAACAGCAGCAACAGCAGAAGACTTCATTAAATCCCATGTTGCTAATTATTGTATAGCAACATGCATTACATTATGTGCAGTCACGGAAGTGACAGCTTTAATTCCCTGTGCAAAAGTCATTAATCTCCACTGCCGGATTCTCCACAGAAAAGCCAGACTAACTGCTGAGAGTAATTACAACGGCACCACACAATCAGCCAACAACGGTTATTAATAATAAAATGCAATATAAGCCACGTTCCGATGCTTAAAATATGATGTTATTTCGACTCCCATGTTCAGAATCAAAATTGCTTTGACTTCCATTAAAGTAATTACGACGTTAGGAGCAGAAGCAGAGGACAAGGCCATCGTGCAGGCTTATCGCTGCCGCTCTTTAATAACCTCCTCCAGTCAGACGGCCCGTCTGGAGGGACTGCCATGTCCATCTGCACAGGGTCAGCTAAGAGGATTCAGCTGGGAGCTCACCGATATGAGCAGCGTTCTGAGGGCTTCGCTTATTTGATGGCTTTATCTGCTAAGAGGCTGAGGCGAACCTGCCGGTCTGTGAGGCGGTCAGCGAGGATTACAAGCCCCTGCACGGACGAGAGCTTGAGCGGCCTCGTGCCACAGAAATCAGACACAATGGCGTGGTCAGTAATTATGATTTCAACTGCGGCAAAACAGAGCTATTCGAGTTAACACAGCTAACGTTTATGAATGATGTGAAGGAGAAAAAAACCAACATACACTAATACCGTACCATAATAAAGAAATGCAGAAACATTATACTGTAAAAATGTAGATTTTAGGAAGAAACAAATACCTCCTACACACACACACACACACACACACACACACACACACACACACACACACACACACACACACACACACGCTTGCAGAGTGTCTGCTTCACTGCACTGTGCCCTTTCGTTCTCATTGTACTGCGAGTGTCAGATCATCTGTGTTTGGGCGCCAGGGCTATCCGGTGTCCTTCCACCCACTGGTGTCTGGGCTCGTCTAGCAGGCTTGTCCAAAAATAGTGGGCATTTGAGAACAGAGAGCGAGCGGCCCGGTTCATAGCACACGTTTCTGACAGCGTTCTTCCTGCATGTTAATAATCTACCTATTTACCCGAGAGCTTCTGGGTGCAGCTGGATCTACAAGGGTGGCAAACGTAAAGCCATGAGAAAAGCAGTAAAACCACGTTACTTCATACGGCAAACGTCCAATCTACGTCTAATCTCATGGATGTCATAACGCTGCCAAAAAAAACGAAGAATGAAGCAGGATTGTTAGAAAATATCTCCAAAATAATCAACAAGAACATCTTTTATGAAACATAGGTAGGGAGAAATTACATTATAAAACACAAGCGTGCCGTCATGAGCATGACAGAGAATCATGTAAATACAAAGTAGGGATAGTTAAAGAATGAAGAGTTAATGGTTTTGTTTTACCCTCGAGCTGAAAGCTTGAGCTGAATTTGTGGTGGTGCCTCTGCAAAAATGACTCAGAGACGATCCCTGAATCTGGCACGAAACATGTTGACGAGGTCTCAGCCATTAGATATGAAATTCATGCATCGCTATCCCAACAAATCTCACAACACCCAGAATTTCGGGAAGCAGCATTAGACACAACAGAACCAACCCTGCTAGTACTAAATGTGTGTAGACATAACTCGCTTCTGAATAGATCAACTGGTTTAGAAGCATAAATTCGATCAAAAGTGAACCAAGTAACCGCAGTCCTCCAGATTAAGCACTGAATTGTTCCTGTTTCAGTTAAAGTTCAGCTCTGAAGATGGCAAAACACCAAGAATATGTTGTTGCCTAAAGGAACGTGGCACTGAAAAACCACAGCACTTAATACCTGCTACACGTGGATAGTAAGTGAGGATAGGAACTGTAGAGGTCTGTCACAAACCAGCTCAGAATGATTCATTTCAAATCATGTACAGTTTTAGCCAACATGATGCGTACAGATGGCTCACTGGAACCACAGTCAAAGAAAATGAAATCTGACTCACTTGTGAGACAACATGGAGTCATCATTTCCATTCATATACTATTTAATAAATTAAGTGATTAATCAGTAAGGACCCTGACAGACTATTGGATGCACACTGGGACAATTATTTTCCAAGCTGTGTTCCAATGGGAAAGTGAAATGTCTAATTAAATAATTTATACAGCTTGAAGGTCAGTGTGGATAGACAAATAAGGATCCACATGGATCACTGCCATAATCCCCAATGGAAGCTCACATGAAGAGTGCACTGTGGAAACTACAGTTGTGACCGTGGGACGTGACCAGGGAAGCACTTCTTCTCCATCTTTATTAGTCAACATCACTGACTGAAATCATGACCCAGTTAGTACCAGATCTTGCACCTGGCCAAATACTGTGGCACACCAGGCCTGGAGAAGGCTAACAGGCTGCCGCAGCACTATCCCTAGTTCTCCTGACAGGCTGGGCTAGGCCTCGCTGGGCTAGGCCTCGCTGGGCTAGGCCTCGCTGGGCTAGGCCTCGCTGGGGAAGTTCCCTACCAGCTTTCCTGATGGTTTCACACAGATTGACACAGGCCTCCCATGCCTGTTCCCTTCTTAAAGCCTTTCTGCGGAAACCAAACTTCCATCGAATTAACCGGCAGAGAGAACATGATGGATGTTTCAAAGTCCTGCAGCTGATGAGCAAAATAAAAGTCCCCTCCCCTTTTGTCCCTTTAGCTGCGGTGATCGTCCCTCGCTCGATTCAGAAAAGCAACTCATGGAGCTGTAAACCTATTTACTGGGCAGACAATCTAAATGAAGAAGAAAAAAAACCAGCCATGGTGGTAAGGAAGAGAATAAGTATAAGACAATAAAAAACCCCTTTTTAAATCAGTGATGCTGAGTAGAATGTGCGGAGGACGTGGTATTGTAGGACAGGCAGTCATTTATCTCAACAACATACATTAGCAAACGCGCCCAGTCGTGTCGCCAGGGAACCATTCGAAGATTTTACAGCAAGCATGAGACGACAGGCCGTGCGAGTGAAACTTGAGCACGATCAGAATCAGAGGCAGACCGCACGATTTGTAAACGTCTTCCCGACATCGACTGCGAAGCGCTCCTTGGCAGCTTGACACATTTGCTCAAGGTACGTGGTTCGGAAGGCCGTGGCCGCCAGGGATCAAATTCATGCATCCTGTTCAATACAATTTCACGCATGCTTTTCAGGACTCTAATCCCTTCCTCCTCCTGTTGACACAGAATTGACTTTGTGAAGCTTTGAGATGAAGGGTTGGGCGACCCTGTGTATGACAGCACTGGACACAGAGACCTCCTCAGGAATGTAGTTGGGTCAGATACTAAGGGTTCTGACAGGGGTCTGAGTGTGTATATATTACACATTATTACCGCATTAAAGCACACGTCATTCCAACAGCAAGGCCAGGTATTAATATGTCTACAGAACACCGTGGTGCTCTTCTTAAGCTGATTTTGGATGGCTTTCATGATTCACTCTTAAGGTTGTTTTTTTTTTTAGGTGTTCCAGCCAAGCACCCTAGATTTCATCTTCTGTGCACACAAAAGCAGAACACAGAGGAGCTTGAAGAGCAGTGAGGTGCGAGATGCCCTCACCTCTGAGAGCAGGCAGGAGCGAGCCGTCCTTCCTGTCCTCGCATTTGTTGCACTCGCTGAAGTAGAGCAGCAGGAAGACGTCCAGCAGCACCCAGACCAGCGAGGTGGTCAGCACCACCTTGCAGTAGATGAAGCGCCGCATATGCCTCGTGGGAAGGGGCGACGTGGCGCGTCAGGAACACGGGGTGAGCTCGGACCCGGGCAGGGGGGGCAGGAGACGGGGCAGGAGGCAGGGCGCACGGGCAGCCGTCATCCCACTGAGGGAAAAGGGGAGAAGTGTTACCCTGGTGACAGAGTGATGGGGAGAAGTGTTACCCTGGTGACAGAGTGATGGGGAGAAGTGTTACCCTGGTGACAGAGTGATGGGGAGAAGTGTTACCCTGGTGACAGAGTGATGGGGAGAAGTGTTACCCTGGTGACAGAGTGATAGGGAGAAGTGTTACCCTGGTGATGGCGTGACTGAAGTGAATTATACAGCTTAAGGGTGACACAATGAAATGGTGAAGTAGTACACAGTATTACATTGCACCCCTGTGAATGGAGTAATGTTAAACTGCAAGAGATGATTCATGGTCTATACACGCAGCGTATCGCATTCAATTCAATTATGCGTACAAAGTACTAGCTCAGAAAATGGTCACTCCATCGTCAGCAGAAAACGAATGATCACATAATACATCTTACTTTAGAAGCACACATTTCACAACAAGGACACGCAGTGTCACTTACGTACAGCACCAGTGCTAGTAGTGCCCCTTCAGGAGAACGTGAGGCCTGCTGGATATTAGTGAGTGATTTACGAGACGTGATGTGCCTCCGACTGCCTTCTTTCCTTCAGGGTATGAGAATAACCTAAGCATTTAAATACTAGTCCTCCTGATGTTACGTTTATCAAAGCTCTGCTTGATGACGCTAACCTCCTCCAACCTTCTCACAGTCACTGGGCCTGTTATTCTCAGCCTGGTCAAGAGTCTGTTATAAAGTGGGAGCGTTGCACCAACTAATCACAAACTACAATGTTTTTACTGTGAATCAGTCACAATGAGGCAGCTACAGGAGGACAGTGAAGGTGGACATCAGGAGGACAGTGAAGTTGGACATCATGGGGAGCCTGTTCCACTGGGCATATTTAAGCACCACCCTCAGGTCTCCCCTGGGAGGGAAATCTAATCTTCTAATCTAATCAAAGGTGTTATCTAATCTTACCGTCTTATTGCTCTCTTCCTCTACATATTCCTCCGTAATTTTCCCACCTTCCATCGTCACTCTTCCTAACTAAAACAGACAAGCGGGTTATTTGAAGAACTGCTTTCTAATTGCAGCAGACCTCCTGTGGCAATCTGAAAACTTTGGCATGCGTAGAAAACAAACGTAAGCACAGCAGTGAACATTAATGCAGCCCAAGCAATTCATCTCCCTGCTCTCACACATGGAGACCACAAGTCTGATCTTAATAGGTTCTCCGGCCTTCTGCTTGGCTGCGCGGTGCTACGTATGGGTGTAGCTCCACCAGCCACGCCATTGGCTGGGACCGGGGCGGAAAGACGGGGTCATTAGAAGTGGCATCTGGATCGGGCCAGGCCTTTGCAAGCACTACAGCACACCCTTGCATGACAGTCACAAAGCACAATAAAGACCACACCTTTTAATGGGTTCTAAAACGAATGGCTGCCTTAGCTATTTCCTGTGATAAGTCCATAAACACAAATATCTGCTCAGTCATACACACAAGAGCTCCGAGGTTCCTCTGAGTGTCCCTATGAAATCATTAACCGCAAAAGTACTACAATAATGCAGAAAATCACATTTTTTATGGTAGCAAGTACTGCATGGTCAGTTAAATGTGTGGGGCTCCTGTTCACTGCTACACTCAGGTCTTACATTCAGGTCCTAGCATGGTTATTATTGATTTTTACATTTGTTAGAATAACTGTCATTGGTAGCCTCAGATTTTGTGATTACTACTGCAGATACACTAAAGTTTAGTGAGTTTTTTTTTTTTTATCTTCACATCATATAACCTACTGTGTTATGGCTTTGGGCAACAGAGGAGAACAGTCTGATGTTTTAGCATGTGGGCTTCACATCATTAGCCAGGCTAATTACCATGCAGTTCATGCTGCATAAAGCTGGTGTTTT
Source organism: Brachyhypopomus gauderio (assembly GCF_052324685.1). Lineage (NCBI taxonomy): Eukaryota > Metazoa > Chordata > Actinopteri > Gymnotiformes > Hypopomidae > Brachyhypopomus > Brachyhypopomus gauderio. The sequence continues at coordinate 17,047,139 of NC_135214.1, forward strand.
AGAGCAGGAAGATTCCTGCAGCACTGGAGGGTGATACCCCTGGGCTACCCATGGGTCACTGTGGTCAATTTAAGGGAACACTGACATGTTCTTATGCCAACCTTCCACTAATGAGCTCTCCACCTTAAGAGATTAATAAACAGCATCAGGGTTGCAATAGGAGGTCCGGAAACAATACGTAAACAATGAACATAAAGCTTGCATTTCCTATGTCATATTCACCAAATAATTTCTTTGTTATGATCTTGAACCTCACATTAATTACAAACGAGTACATAAATGTCATCCACATCATGCTCCCAGTCTTAATCGGAATCATTTAATTATGCTGTTGGTGTAGTGTTACCTTATTTTTGAGACTCACAGCCATTATCATTAGTTTCCTGTAACCTAAAACATGAAAACTGCACTGACTGCATCTTAATCATCAAGGCACTTCACTGAATGCTGGGGCCCAGCTCAGCAGTGATTGGCTGGCACGGAGTCAACAAGACCTTCTTAATTTGCAAGGAGCACAAAGTCACAATGAGCTTGTCCTTTAGTAATGCACAGTGACACACCATTTAGATTAGCAATTAAGAATTTCACAAACTGCCTTTCTATATTAGGAAGACGGTCAACTAAAAGAATAAAAAAGCATTCAATTGTATTACCCAGATCACAGTCATGGGCCAAAGAGAGAATATTTCCCTGCTCTAAAACAGATTCATTTTTGGTACTTACATTTCAGAATGTTTAAGCAGGTAAATGGCGTGGTGCTAGAACTCGGGCTACACACACCATCTTAAACCTCTTTGCCTAACATACAGAAATGTGATGGGTCTGAGATTACAATACAATGATAGCCGAACATCATATTTTTGGTTGGCACTTGATGTGTACCTTCATATTGTCCCAATATTAAACATATCTCTCCAGTCACACATTAAACAAACTGCTCAAGTACTAGGGTTAATATGCAACAATAAACAACATGGCTCAGGTGGAAGGCAGAGTAAATTTAGCCTCAAAAGCAGAGCACTGTTGGTGCTGGGTATTTGAAGACACTTGTTCTCTCTGACAGCACGTTGTGGCATATGCAGATAAGCAGCCTACAGCTCACAGCTCACAGCTCAGGAAGACAAGAGCGGCTGGGAAAATTTCATGCTTGGCTTACATATCATAAGAGCCATGTTTAGTCTTCTTCCCATCTCATTTTCATAGGGATATTACTTCACAAAGAAACAAAACACAGTTTTGAGGGGTTCACTGTAAAAGGACACAGTATCATAGTTTTGGAAAAGAACGTACATAACCAATTACTGATCTGTCCTTGTGTTTTAGCCTAAAATATGGTACACAGATCATAGACCTACTACCACGCCGCATTGCATCCTCTAGCATAACATGTTTTACACAAGTCTTAAGTTGAAGTAACTTGGCAGAAAACGTGTTGGTCGGAGAAGGGTTCGTCTTGCTCGTCTTTGCTCGCGTAGGGTCGATTCCAACACATTAACGCAAACGCTCTGAAATATCCAAACCGATACACTGACATCATCGTCAATGAAACCCAGTATACATTAATCGAAAGTTCAGATGAGATAAATCCTCTTTTTATCACTTATCGGAGTCACTTTACAATAAACACGTCACGAACAAACATGCTCGGCTGCAGGCTACTGAAGATTAACAAGCAAGCAAACTAATGAAAGAACACGACACACTTACTGAATAAAACTAGTGTGCAGCCCGATGACACCGCGAGGTCCTGACAGTCCGCCAGCAACGTGTTGCATCCGGCCGCTTCCTCCTAATTACAAACCGATTTGCCCTTTGCGGTGGATTTCCTGACAGCACCGCGATCATCCCAGAGGAAACATAGCTTGTGTCCCGCAGCAGCCGCTAACATCAACGGCTGTATCTGTAGGAGGCTCGACGTGTGTGAGTAACGCTATGCCTCTAAATCACAAACGCTTACTGATGCGCGTTCAGCTTCATGCACCTGGCGGCTTCCATCATCCCTCCACCGAAGATGCTCCGTGACGCTGCAGCTACGTGCGCGGTGCGCGCGCTTCTTACACGCGCCGCGCGTAATATTCTTCAAAATCGGAGATTATCCGTATAATACGGAATCGCCGTGGCAGCGGTATCGTTGCGGTGAGGTTTGATATGCGCACCAAACCGCAAGATTTGCACAGGCATTGAATTTCTCAGGCAGCCAAGCTATCGAGAAGGTTGAGTAAACGCTTCCAAACTGGCTCGGTCCACTGCGCGTTTGGTTCTGATTGGAGCAAAGACGCGTCCATCATGACGCAAAGGCGCAAGTGCGCAAAGAGTGGAGCAATTCTGCACCCTAGTCCCCCCCATACTTATCAGCTACTCTAATGAGAAATGGGTTTAGAAAGTGCAAAGACTCTGGCATAAAATAAATGGCATTTAGTCTATTATCTTTTCATTCTTTTTATTTATTAGACAAACGTTTCTTTGTCTAATATTTGCATTGTGGCGATGGTTTTGAAGAACCAGATCACTGAAGTCTTCAATACAGATTGCATGATTTAGAAATCAATGATTAAAAAGTAAAACTAGATTAAAATATTTTTTTAATGATTCAATTTAAATATATAATTTATCAGTTCACAAAATGAGATTGTTTTAGATGTATTGCGTTGCACCTAGCAGAGAATCTTAAAATCATCTTTGGTCAGGTAATCTTTCCGTGTCGAGGGTGTCCTGCTGCCAAAGAAATATTAAAAGTATGGCCCAACATTGCCATCTGCTGCCTCGCCGAATTCATTTATATTTTCGAAACGCTATGGGAGCGCCACCTACTGGTAGAAGGAACAGCGCGTTCATGTAAAGACAGCATAATTATGGTTACCTGCATTACCCACCACAAGATCGATATTACATGATAAAAGACAAAAAGGAATAAGAAAGCTAGGATTGTGAACTGACTAAAAGCACACATTGAGGTAGTTTGGTAATTTTGTAATTCTGTGAAAGTGTTCATTTTAAAATATATTTTATTAATTTCAACAGATACATCATAAGTATCCGAATAACAGTCACACAAATAATGGTTAGCCACGTCTGGGAGTTATATAGGCATAGTTATACTGCAACCCCATGAGGATATAAAGCCAAAGACTTTGAATACGTTAGATTTGTCTTGTCTGGAATAAAAAAATAACCTGTAGTCTTGCATAGTATTCCAAAAGCAATATTTTCCGTAAAGGGAAAACCAGTTGTGTATGTAATCTACTTTTTATTATTTATGAATTGTTTAAAAATTAAGGCAAGCTCAGAAATTCGCGAATACACAGTAGTGATTTCACTCTAGGTGGCGCTATGTGGCCCGAGTCTCAACACTATGGATCACTATGTCTCCCGTGTCCTGCCAATGGTTTTACCCACCAGCTATAATATCCCATCTCAACTGTTTAGCACACGCGCGGTTTATTATGTCCGTCCTTCTCAGTCTCGGGATGCTCTGCGTTAAATATCCGTGCACGGAACTCTGGTTCTGATTCTGGATCACTTGTGACACGGGACTCGCTTTTAGAAAACTGACTTCAAACTTATGGTTTGGATTACGACGGAGTAAAAATCATTTTCAAAGTGAGGATCTTTTCCCCCACGTGTTAGATAATCTGTGACTCGAAATGAATACTACATTTAATCAAACAGGCAGTGGAATCTTTTCCAACCGGACTGAAGAAATCTTGTGCTGCAACTTCTCGTCGGTGGTGAGAGATGAGGGTTTCACAGCGGATGAAAGAAGTCTCTTCATGATGAGAGTGGTCCAGATAGCTGTCATGTGCGTCCTCTCGCTCACCGTGGTGTTCGGGATATTCTTCCTCGGCTGTAACCTCCTCATCAAATCAGAGGGCATGATTAACTTTTTGGTGACAGACCGAAGACCATCCAAGGAGGTGGAAGCGGTCATTGTGGGCGCATATTAGCGCAGTCAACCAGTAGGAGTTTTAAAATGGGACCAGTAAGAATGGACCACCTGTTTGTATTCTCCAGTTAATGTTTCCTACACGCTCCAGTTTATGTGCTGGAGTTCTACGTTTGTGTTCAGCTCAACTGTCTGGACGTACGGGACCTCTGCGCCAAAACCGTATCCGTCGGACTTAAACACCCGGACTCCTGTACATTACAACCTTCAGATGTCACATTTATTAATCCAAAGTATTTATGTGTGGACATTCAAAGGAGATTATTGTTGCGCATGTTGTGTAGTATATATGCAATGTGAAGTTCTGGATTTTTATTAATACAATGTGTTGCGTTTTAGTACCTGCACGGTTGGGCGTTTGGTTTTGATTAAAATCTTCAGTGTATTGTTTGATGTAATAAATTTAATATTGCACAATAACACGTTTTTGGCTTTCTATGTGCTATATAAAGGCATGAGTTATTTTAGCTAAACAGACCGGCCCTCTGTAAAACTGCTTTGTGATGTGGCAGTTGCTATAGCCATATAACATTTTACTTGATACAGTTATTATAGTATCATCATAAATTAATCTACTATTATAATAACGCAAGTACCCATTTCAGTTAGGTCTAATGGTGTTAGTTAATGATCGTTTTTTAGAAAGGTAGTATTCCCTTCATATTCAGTATAATGTAGTTTAAATTCGTTTTAATTTTTAAACCTTAATTGGCTTATTTACCATGGAAGACTGAATAAATCGCTCCTGTCTACTCAGTAAAGGTGTTGATATCAGTTTTGGGTTCTCACTAAGCTCATATCGTCGTGGACCCGAGAGAGCACTTGGGTTTGACCGATGTGATGTAGGACTGGGGTTTCACTTCAATCTACGATGGTTACAGCGTCTCTTCTGCTGCTCCAGTGTTTTTATTTTGTGACAGCACATGTCCGTCTTTAATGGAGACTCTTTGAACATATTGCAACTCACCTCCAATCATCTCACGGAAAGCTTTTGCCGCATGTTTGCAGGCGCACCTGTGAGAACCTAAAACGGATACGTTTGTCCAGTTGCAAAGGGACGTAAAAATGTCATCAGTGCTCCCGCTGTTTAAGATCTGGGAGCATTACTGAAGGCTAGCATTTATTTGTGAAGAATTATTAAAGTGTTGATTTCACTGATTTAGGCTACATGAGAGTTTATCCTAAACGAAATTCTCACTCATTAAACTGAACATTCTTCACCGTTTTGTTCAGATTTGAATGACCGTTTCTATGAGTAAGTCAGTAGTAAGCTAACACTGTTTTGAAAGTTCAGATTGTCAACAGTTAATTAAATTGTGCCATTTTGTGAACCAATTACAGATACTTAATTGAGTACTGGTTGTTGGTGTATTGTATATTTATGACAAAATAAATATTTTGATCATAAATGCCAAGTCAAGCATAAACAACTTTTAAATCTCTTCTAAATGGGTTTATAAGATTTGACAGAATGTCACAGATGAAAGACACATGCCACTTGTGAGGCAGACCTATTTATAAGGGTGTGAGAGAGCTGTAAGCTTGTTAAATTCACAATGAATAATTGGAACAGACACGCACATACGCACATATAGATCTCTCTACCACACAATGACATCATGTCTGGTTTAACATCGCATGCTCACTAGTTCCTACACCATAGAAATGTTTTACTTACTATTGTGTGTAAAGACAAACTGTTGAGTGTGGAATTTGCCTTTTTACAGGTTAATACAAAAAAAACTATAGGCTATGAAGAAGCTAGTTTGTGTGGTTACTCAAAAGCAATGACTATAGCAGAAGCAATGATAACCTTGACAGTAAGTGGAATGGGAGTGGGGTGTGAAGTGAGCATTGCATTAATATGTAATTATAAAACAAATTAGAAAATGTAATGTCTGACTTCTGAGAAACATGATATCAGATTATATATATGTTTGCCTGTTTCTTTAGGGTAGATTTAGGTAATGAGCAGAGTACATTAATTACTTGACTTATTCACAGTCACGGTGTTGAGTTATTAGAAAAAAATAATACAGCTAAAATTGAGTTTGTGGACACATTATTTAAGAATGTAAACATGTGGTTGGTACCTCATGGATAATGCGTACTCTCGTTTCCTCTGAAAAGCAAGTGTGTGCTCTACAGATCTAGATTTGGCTGGATTTGAGGGTGAGTGAGATATACATACACATACTCAGAGAGAGTGAGGTATGATTTGTTATCAGCAACCCCATGAAGCTCTGTGTATCCTACCTTTGGTAGACACCTTACTGTCTAGATTTATTGACCGCAAATATTTGCTGATTGAACTTACACATCTGCATAATTGATGATAAGAGGAAAGATTCCGAGATACATAGAAGGGGAAAAAGTGGATCAAGGAAAAAAACGTGGCATAGCTGTATACATGTCAGCAGGATGAAGCATGCGTAACCAGGACAGCAGTGTTTCATCCCATGGGAGTCGATTACAGCTGAAAGGCCCCTCGGGCTCCGGCCCATCTCCTGCATGATTGGCCGAACAGCTTAGCAGCACAGCAGTGGTGGTCAATGAGTAGGACAGTGATTGACAGACCCAGATTGCATCATGATAGAACCAGTCATTACTGCAGGCCTTGGTTTCATGTTCTGAAGGTCTTGGGAGTGGAACAAAAACATACAAATATATAGGGTAATTTTCATGATGATTGTGATCATTCTCTCTCAATGTTAATCCAGAACGAAGAACTTTTCATCCACATCAGTTTCTACTATGTTTACATATCTGGACCCTTCTGGTATGTTGATAATAGACCACAATCTCCTGTGCTTGTAATTAAAGTAATTAATTCAAGAATATTTCCATTTAGGCAGGTTGCTATCTGAACATTTTCTGATGAAGTTAAAGCAAGATGTTGTGAAGCAAAACAATGAACATTATGTGACCACTTACATCACACTTTCTATAAAGGAAAAATCATGTTTTGACGATCAAGGGAACGCATGCTACACAAGCTTGATTCATCTGAAACAAAAGCAGAGCGGTACCATAAACACAGAGTTCCTCTGCAAATTCCCCTTTTCATTTGTTTCCAATTTTATTATTGTCAATACACCAGGAAGAGTTCATCCATCTTAATGGAGTGTTGTTAGAGCAACATGCCATGGTGATGTTGTCCTGATTAATCACACACAAACAGCAGTGGAACTGCAGTATTGATTACAAAATTTATATCAGTTGCGAGAATATGGAGACTTCCACAACGAGACTAACACAGTATTACACCACATGATTATAATTGCACCACTGAAAACCTTTTAAATTGGTGGATTAGTGATTTTCTCCTTTCACCTCAAGTATTCACTCACAGGGACCTATGCTGCATTGATTTCATTGATCTAAGGTGTCTTGCATCAGTCTGGCTTCCTTAAAAGAGCTGATCAGTATGATACTGACAGTTAACTAAAAAGATCCCAAATATCTTACAAATCAATATCAGTGTATTGTTGTCTGATATATCAGACTGGCAAATAAAACTTCCTCGTCTTTGGTACAGTGCTGCAATGGTCTGTAAACGGTCAGTTTTACAACAAAGCAGAACACAAGATCCACAAGAGTCCTGGCCTGGATCGTTTTTATTTTGGAGACGGAAATATCAAAGAAGCCATCAAGTCATACTGAGCACATGATAAGGCTGATATTATATCAGCCCTCTCCTACCTCCTCCACAGCTTTACTGAAAGTGTACTGATAAATAATGAACAGAAACAACAAAATCTCATGGTGGCATTTGCTTTCTCAGTAGTCACCGTTTTAATTATGGATGGTATATTTGAGAAGAGCCTGCATCATAAACTGAGGTGTTTAATAGAAGCATACATTATTTAGCCTTTGCTTGTACATGGCCTTTGTCTCCGGTTTGTTTAGGTTCTAGTTCATCTATATTTCAGTGTGTCTGTGTAGCAACGGTTCATCTTCTGTCCAGGTGGGTTCGTTTAGGGATAATAGTCCTGCTGGATGTGTGGGACCTGGCCCTTTGGGGAATAACACAACTGATGGCTTTGAAGATTAAACCTATTCTCACGAGAATCTGCACCATGAAACCTGCGAGTTTGTGTGTGCCAATCAGTGACCTGTTGCATTATCCCCATCTGCTATAGGAGTAGATTGATGCAGGATGACAATTGTTTCACCGGAGAACTCAGAAGTAAAAAAAAATGTCTCAAAGATAAAAGAACATAGCATTGCTTTATATTGGAACATATCTGAAACTGTTATCTTCAACACCAGCAAGACAACTTTTCATAAATACAAATTACCTTTCCTCCTCTATAGAGGATTTCTAGTGCCAAATCCTTGTTCTAGAAAATTCAGGTCACAGCATTTCCTGTGCTGATAACACTTGTGAGGTTAGGGTTTAACTGGTCTCCTGGGATCTGATTACTCCATTTCAGAGCTGTGTCTCAATACATAGCAAAAGAAGAAAAAAACCCATGACAGTACCTGGTAGAACCTAGATCAACATCTCATCACAAAAATACCATTTCTAAGCAAGTCTTTTCTAGTGAGTTTGGGGGTGGCAAAAAAGCATAATTGTATTACTTTATATTTTATAAGAAGCTGAATGGTATCTTATGTCTCCAGATTCAGATTTGCGGTGTTACAGTAGATACGGTTATTTTCCTAGCTCTGTTCTCACAGCATACAGAATTAAAGCAATATTTTCACTCAGGGAGCAATTACATTTTATTCCATTAGTTTGAAATGTTTCTGTACAGCTCTGGTCTCTTCAGTTTCAGCTTAAATTCTGATCTTTCCAATTCATTCAACAACATTAACTATGCATTTTTGCTAAAACTATTTGAGAGTTCCATCTCTTCGGTTTGTTTGCCTGAGGCAGTCCCTCCCCCCTCCTCCCCCTTTCCTTTCTCTTTCTCTCTACCCTTTTCCTCTGATTGGGTCATAGAGATTTTCTCAGCTTGCCCGGACTCTCTACAAGGAACATAAGCCATCTGGTGGTTTTGACTTAATACTCTGTGTTTTAAATAAAACATTCAGAATATTCTGCTGCAGGTCAGGCACTAGGTAAAAAAAAACAAGTCAGAATTACAGCAGATATATGATCAATCAGCCAAGACGTTTGGTATCCATATTTGGTTTGTTTAGTTTTGAAATGGAGCTACAGACCCAACAATACCAAGCAGTAAGAGAAGCTTCTGCCCACAGAAACAACATGTACATTACAACCTTTCTCCAGCAGTGTTAAAAAATCTCAAATGAATTTTGCCATTGCATAGCATACTGCAACCAAAAATGTTGTGTATGAGCCAGCAGACTATAACGTAGTTGAATTGTACAGCAAGTTAGAATTGATTCATAATTTATAAGAATTGATTCATGAATTCATAATTCATTTGCATATTTTAAATTTTAAATAAAGGCATTCTACTATATTTAAACTGTTATGTATGCTGTGAAGTTGTGTACATTTGACTGTTCACCATACTGTTTGTTTTCATTGTGTATTTCAGTGGTACAGTGAGAGCTCAGCAGACTGAACCAGTCCCTGTTCATGCACTGTAAGTCAGCATCAATTCTAGGCTGATGAGTCAGGCCGGCAACCTCTTACCTGGTGAGTCACCATAGATCATCAGCACTGCTCCCCCCTTGATGACATGTCACACACTACTACCAAAGTACCAGCAGTGCTGATTTGGGCATAATCCCCACTGGGCAAAGGTTAAATAAGAAGATTTAATGCTTCTTTCATGAACACACACATGCCTGCAGATCAGTTTTTTTTTTAAGTTTTAATACTGATTAAATGGCACAATATGGTTAAAACCTAGTGAGTCAAACAATCCTGACCATCAGGCAAAATCCAAGCCATAGCCAAGTCAGAGATGTAATGTCCAATCGGATACCAGAACTAGAAGAGCATAAACATTAAAGGTAACTAAATCCAGAGGGAAAATCTAAAAACCCAGAATACACAGAAATTCACACACAGTATTCTGCAGATGGTGATCTAGTGATGTGATGATAGGGTTCCTGTGCATTATGGGAACTGTAGTTGCCTATTGTACTCAGTGATTCAGAGGACTGCACGACATAATTCCTCAGTCTGTTGTTAAATGTTATTTAGGAAAAATCAGAAATGCGTTTCAAAATGACCATGGCCATGCTATTTCTAACTGAGAGTAAATGTTTCAACTTGGGCAGGTGTATATGTATTCATGTAGAATACTGAGGGTTCAAAGAAGAGATGATAAAACCTGACCTTATTGGGTATTCTTGCAGAACTTTCAATAAGCTTTTTTTGTAGATTTGATTCATATCAGATGTGAACCCAAAATGGCCTTTCTATATCACTATTTACAAACATCTCCTGACCTTTTTTAAATTCATAAAAACATATGACATGGGCAGACTGGTTCTAAAGGAGTTGCATTAAAGGTGGCCCATACACTCAGGTTGTAATGTTAATGTAATTAGTTCCTGAGACTTCCATATCAGGAATCTCTCCTTAAATGCGGCCCACCCATGGTCAGTATTAAGCTTTCTCTAATTGCACAGATACCTCAGGGTTCTGGGAGGTCATGGCCAGGATTTAAATGAGCAGTGTTTTCTTTCTGTTGATCTATTTTACATATCGAGCAGTCTTACCAAGGCATCCCTATGTCTCTTCTTTTTAGATATAATCATAGTGTTTCGTAAAACTTTATTTCTTTTATAATACTTATAGAGCTTTTTCGTTTGTATTTTTCTCTGTTATGTAAATACAGCATTATGGGTTCATATAATACAGGGGTGGACAACCCGTCAGAGACCAAGAGCCACTTTTTTTTTTACTGTGTTACGGCAAAGAGCCACATCATACAGGGACATGTAAATTGTTGATGGGGGGGTCATTGGCGAGCGTAGATTGTTGACTACCACTACGCCGGTTTTAAAAGTATTAGCGGCTCTCTAGTCTTGTAAACAAACCACACACCACGAAGATGTAGCAGTGTGTCGCCCTCAGAGTTGATGAGGTAACCGGGCCATGACACAGACCGTTAGTGCAGGTGAGCCGCATGAAACCAGGCAAAGAGCTGCATGCAGCTCGCAAGCCGCAGGTTGGCCACTCCTGATATAATACAATACTGGATGAGTTTGGAGTTTGCACAAGGGTGGAAACAACAAATATACTTTGATGATACAAAAGATTATTAAATAACTAAATGCATGTGAAGTGAAAGGTATTGTTAAATGAATTGAATACATTTTTGTGTCTTGTGTCATTTATCATTTAATCATTTTTGTTACTTGCCTCATTTATCAATTGAAATTAGCCATTTTCATTACGATAGACATTTTTTAGGGTGCTTGCCACATTTATCTTTTCATGCAATTCTGGCAAAAGGTCAACCTGAAAGTTGTGTTCACTTGCACTCAGTAAATGCCACCCTGCTGCTGTTTGTGAGGGGCGTATGTGTGTAGCCAATTGGCCTTTCAAGGTTAACAACTCAAAAAGACCTTCTGAAACTTCTAACACCAAGTTTGCCACCTTGCAAACACAGGCCTTTGCATGTTTGCATGTTTTCATTCTTTCCTGAATGCCAATAACCAGCATGAAGTGTAGTTCATCCTGCAGGCGATGTTGAAATTCATGATGAACTAATGGAAATCTTTATGAAGGTCGCAGTTAAGACGTATTAAACCATAACCATCCTACTACTCCTCGTATGTCCGGTGTCAAATTAAAGGAAAAAGAACCTTATGTAGGCAATTCTTGAACCGTGGTGTCACCTCCGACCTACTTAACGATTTCCATTCGTCTCTTTCGATCCTGATGGATAGAGCATTGCCAATAAATGACTGAAGCCAATCAATATGATAGTGAAGCATGTCCTCAGTAATATTGTAGATCAATTTAAGGTTTTGACTGAATCATATCTATCTATCTATCTATCTATCTATCTATCTATCTATCTATCTATCTATCTATCTATCTATCTATCTATCTATCTATCTATCTATCTCCATTTGCTTATAAAAATGTGAAATTTTAAGAAACATATGTGACAATTACCACATTTACCCTTTTCATAGAAAGATGCCATGTTGGGCCAACCCTTGTGGTGTAGTCCACAGTCAACCCAAGATATGAAAACAAAAAAATTAAAATAATAAAATCCTCAATTGAACAGTTTGATCTGAGAAAGATATGGATGGACATGTCAACAGCTATATTCAAAAACAGGTAAGAAAATGTTTATTTACTGTAACTGCAAGGGAAAAAAATCATTCAAATAGCATTTGAGTGGAGCTTCTGACCACTCATCTGTTATTACTGTAAATGAAGCCATTAAGACAGAAACTGTACTACTTTTCACAAATGTTCATGAGATCAATACTTAGATGTCCATCTATTAAAATTTGTATTGATCTCACTTAGCCTAGGCTAGGCTCACCCCAACTCCCTGGTATGAATATTTATGAGAGAGAGGAGCATTTGGGGAAAAAACATCAACACTTTATTATTTAGATCTTTGGAGAAATTAGTCATAACTGTACAGTAAACTGCAAGGTGATGACACTGAACTGATGCTTCTTGGTATTGAAAATATCCGCATAAATCATTAATATTTTGTCTGACATGCAATCTTTTTTGTGCCTTCGTGGAATTTGAATGCAGATAACATTTTACCTCTTACTGAGGCTAAATGAAGCGGGTCCGGTCCCTCGACACACAGCTGTCATACTTGCTCAGTGTCTTGGCTGTGACATGAAGGGCTACGCATAATAAAAATGAGAAAAATAGCCTGCAAATCACTTAGGCCCGGGGCTCGGGGGGTCAGCATCCGGATCAAATTAAACTGAACCTCAGCCAGACTCTGACACTGATGGGGAGAATGTGATGACCTGTCACCTGTGGGACAGGTCCTTTCTAAATGATGTAGACAACACATGTCACAGAAGAGAACACATGAAGGCTATCGAGAACGTTTGACTCCAGCGGAAATGTTCTTTAAAAATGCTAATGGGAAAAATATATTGACAACCCACCTATACATTTTACACTGCCATAGAGCGTAAGGTTAAGGTTGACTATACAGTTAATTATGTTTATTTGTAATAAGTATTTGATTTTACATCAAAGCTTCTAGCAACAACCTCAGGATTATGGATCTTAATTATTCTTAGAGGATCAGTTTAAGCAATTACATAAAAGAGATTATATACAAACAACCATTAGGCTACAGTTCTTCAACTGAAAAATGTATAGTCAGAGAATGTTGCACCTCAAATCATCCACTTTATCCATCCGTGAGCATGGAGGTGAGTGTGTATGTATGTGTGTGTGTGTGTGTGTGTGTGTGTGTGTGTCTGCTGCACCTGGCAGAGGGCTTTGATGTTTATCTTCTCATTTGGACCTTTGTAATGGTTGCTACGTTTCTCCCCTCACTGAAAGAGCTCTGAGATTGCACTGATGAGCTTTTGGAAGCATGTGTGTGCCACAGAGCAGAATGGAGGCTGTGTGGAGGGTGAGAGTGGGATTGTGCCTGTGACAGGGTGACAGCGTGCAGCTGGTTAAAGGTGGTGACAGGTAAGATAGCAGAGCGTCACAGAGGTGGGGAAGGGTGAAAAGCTACAGACAGGGAGGTTTGTCATTGTCATCTCTTTCTCTCTCTCTCTTTCTCTCTCTCTCTCTCTCTCTCTCTCTCTCTCTCTCACTCACACACACACACACACACACACACACACACAGACACACACACACACAGGAGAAAAGTATTTTCCACAGTCTCAGACCAAGCATGCCTAATCCAACTGACACTGACAGAATGGAACCTATTTAACGTGCTCTGTTTCTTCTAACACAGGGGAAAGCTGTGTCCAGTAGGCAAGTTAAGACAGGGGAAAGCTGTGTCCAGTAGGCGAGCTAACACAGGGGAGAGCTGTGCTCAGTAGGCAAGCTAACACAGGGAAGAGCTGTGCTCAGTAGGCGAGCTAACACAGGGGAGAGCTGTGCTCAGTAGGCGAGCTAACACAGGAGAGAGCTGTGCCCAGTAGGTGAGCTAACACAGGGGAGAACTGTGCTCAGTAGGTGAGCTAACACAGGGGAGAGCTGGGCTCAGTAGGAGAGCTAACACAGGGGAGAGCTGTGCTCAGTAGGCGAGCTAACACAGGGAAGAGCTGTGCTCAGTAGGCGAGCTAACACAGGGGAGAGCTGTGCTCAGTAGGCGAGCTAACACAGGAGAGAGCTGTGTCCAGTAGGCGAGCTAACACAGGGGAGAGCTGTGCTCAGTAGGCGAGCTAACACAGGGGAGAGCTGGGCTCAGTAGGTGAGCTAACACAGGGGAGAGCTGTGCTCAGTAGGCAAACTAACACAGGAGAGAGCTGTGCCCAGTAGGCGAGCTAACACAGGAGAGAGCTGTGCCCAGTAGGTGAGCCAACACAGGGGAGAGCTGGGCTCAGTAGGCGAGCTAACACAGGAGAGAGCTGTGCCCAGTAGGCGAGCTAACACAGGGGAGAGCTGGGCTCAGTAGGCGAGCTAACACAGGGGAGGGTTTGCCCATCAACTTGCAGACCAGCTAATGAAAATGATTAAATACACCGCCATGCATTGACAGGCAGGCTGCTCGCTGTTGCCATTCAATCTTACTCCACAGCTCACTTGTAAAATGCCAAACAACATCTGACCATGAAATGAAAATCAAACAAAGACTATTGGTAGCAAAAACATTCATTTCCACACACTGGGATGAATAAAGTAGGGTTGTCATGCAATATGGCAGTGTAAAAACCAGTGAGGGTTATCCAAGGTGTCTGTGGTGACACCTGTAAAGTTGCCATGGCGGTCACGGTCCGGTATATGGAGGCTCCCCTTTGGCATTTGTTCCTAGCTATCATCCACTGGATGTTGGCATGAGGGTCATTCCAGACATCTCATTTAAATGTCTCAAGATCTGTCTCAGGAGACAAAGGGGTCTGTGCATCTGCCAAGGATTCAAAATTGCTCCCCGGAGGAAATGGGTATTTTTGGCAGTATTATTGACTATGTGGAGGAATGGACTGAAAGAGGCTGTCACCTGTTTGTCAGGGCTTAATTGGCAGTTGACTGAAAGGTTATCTCACATCCACACCCATTAGCCTGCGGCTTCAACACTTACTCATGGCTAGCACATATTCAAACCAGCTGACATTTCCATACTGACCCAGATTTCACTTACTGTCTGGTTCTGCTGAAACCCATCTGCCATTTTTGTAAGCTTCACAAAACGACTCATCGTTAATGACCTCATGAGCAGATGGTTTAAATAAGTGTGTGATGAGGTTTAATATGTGATGTCCCCTGGCAAGTGACTAGATGTACAGTCATATGCACTACACAACTGACTCTGGGTCTGCAGTGAAGCATAGTCAGATCAACAGAGGAGAAATTATTTGAATGTGTGTTTGAAGGAATGCAGATTTGAGTGTGGCAGAGATATTGTGATACATATTAGTCACATACTGTTATAAATGCAAGCTGGCAGTGATGTAGATCAATACGTATGAATCCTGCTATTTTCCACAGCACTGACTTCAGGCCAGATGCTTTAGTCACATGTCAAGATGATCAAACATATTGGACACACAGCTGAATGAGCAACACACCAACAAATACATGCACCATTACAGGCATTCATCTGTTCACATTAAACCCGGTCACACAGCATGACACTTAAAGACACTGTGCATTTCTGGGTTACCTTCATTATTAAGGTTGTAGCAGATTCTGAATGCCATGATGTTACAAATCATCAATGAATTTATATGACCACATGGTACATTCAATTTTAGTCAAAACAACGGAATGATTCACACACCAAGAAAACTAAAGGCCAAACAAACCACAAAAGTCAAAGAAAGAATTTAAGAATTTCAAAGCTGAGATATCAAAAAACATTTTATTGACTTAACATGGTGCAAAGTGTACAAAGTGAGAATAAAACTTTTCAAACATTTCAGTCACCAGACATTCATCAGTGCCAGTAAAGACATGACAGAAACTTTGTATAAGAATTCTAACCAAGACACCTGGACCCAGTCACAGAGGTTTGGCTAATCAGAGATATCCAATCACAGACGAGGAACCACTGCATTGGGTATAACTTTGTAGTCATTCAGTTAACCACTGCAAACTCAATGTACTAAAGCCTAAACACAAACAAACACACACACACACACACACACACACACACACACAGGGCTGTGTAATAAGATGAGAAGAACTCCAGGTACAGTTTAATCTTGTATTTGTCCCAGTGGTACGACTGAAGAATGTCTTCACTTTCCTGATGTTTTTGCAGGTGCAGAAATGCAAGTATAAAAGGGGGAAAACCATATTGCTCCCAATATCAAGAGTTAATCTATGCCAGTGTTTTAATAACAGCCTTAATATGGGATATAATGGGACTATATTGCATTTGTGTTGATTATAAATTTTGCTGGTTTGGTGTGTGGTGTATAGGAACTGACAAAATGAATTGACAACTGTATGAGCTGACTATATGAACTGACTAAAGGAACTGACTGTATGAGCTGACTATATGAGCTGACTATATGAACTGACTATATGAACTGACTATATGAGCTGACTATATGAACTGACTATAGCACATATGTCAAAGGCAAGGCCCGCGGGCCAGATCCGGCCCGCGAATTGATTATCTATGGCCCCCTGGATGATATTTAATTACTACTAGAACGAGAAGGGTAATGCTGCAGGCCGGAGCCCCGGTGGGCGTGGGTAAAGGGCGGAGCATGTGTCAATCATTTTTAATGCAGCCAATCAGATACTAGACTTTCGTTGTCAATCAATTTTTATTAGTGGTGGGACTTTAACGCGTTAATTTCGATTAATTAATTACAGGAAAATTAACGCACTAAAAAAATTAACGCATTTTAACGCACGATACACTTTTGCATCGTGGAATGTTTCTCAGTGCACGAGTTCCAGGCGTACAGATTATATGGACGCACGATAAGATGAGCATGATGCAGATGACTGAAGAGGCTACGCTGGTGGATGGGAAATTTAAATATAAGAAACTTCCAGATGGAAGTTCAAACAAAAATAGTGTTATTTACACTTTATGTAGGAAGGAGTTCGCTTATCACAGGAGCACTTCCACCCTTCGTTACCACCTCAACGCAAAACATTGCAGCTAAAGCTGGGCGTACACTGTACGATATTTTAAATCGTGTACTCAGCTCCAGCTCAAACTGTACGACTAACTCGTTGCGGAGAGTCGGCTCGTGGAGCTGCTTCAACAGTGCGATACTCTCACGAGGAGCGATTTGAATTTCAAACATGTTTGATATTCTTGCGACGCTGCGATTTCTGATCGGGAGTTGGTCGTGAGGTGTGAATCGCTCCTCGTTTACCTGTGTAAACTATACGATGCACGACACGCGATTGAGCCGAAACGAGTGAAAAATCGGCTGAAAATGGGCCAAAAATCGCAGTGTACGCCCAGCTTAACGCGCTGGTCAGTAATAACTTAGCTGCTAAATGTATTCCTAGTACGATAGGGTGACCTAAACGTCCGCATTTCACATCTTGTCTCGGTCGTCCCGGGTTTTTTTATAAAGTGAGGAAATGTCCTGGTTTTTAAAGTACCTTCATTGGACCATTAAGACTGGATTAAACTTTCGCGAGTGACCGTAGCGCGCGACTCCGCACGCGTTTATGACGCGTCATATTATTTGTGTTGTTCGCTCTCTGTGGTCGAAGATAAAGGCTTACAAGAAGCGCTGCACATTGCGTCAACTGATGCAAGTTATGAACTACCGTCCAGGGGTGAGTTTCCCAAAACGTTCTTAGCACCAAGTACTTCTTAACTTCGTACGTAAGAACGAGGGAAAAAAAACAGGTTATTGTGAAAGGGAAGTAAAACAGGTTATTGTGAAGAGCGCCACAAATGTGGCTCTGACTGGGGATCACTGGACCTCTGTTAGCAACAAGAATGATCTTTGTGTGACAGCTCATATTATAGATGATGAATGGAAGATCCAGTCATTTGCTTTGAGCATGCAGAAGACCACTTCTAGGCACTATGGAGATGCCTGTGGCAGAGGCCTGGGAAATTTAAGAAAAGTATACCATCTAAAATGGTATTAAAAAACATCTTCTGATTTACTTCAATTCTTCCAATATCCTGAGCAAAACTGCCAAAATTAAACAACATTTTGGTCAAAATTTCCAATGTTCTGAACTGTTTTCTGCACTCATATATTGGTCTGTGTAGTAGACTGGTGGAAAAATAAACAAGATGTTGAAGTTTGATTATGTTCATTGATTCATTCATCATTCAAACTTAAATTAATATTTCTCATGTTAAATACTGAAATGCGATTAAAATGCGATTAATTTTGATTAATTAATTACAAAGCTTCCGATTAATTCGATTAATTTTTTTAATCGCGTCCCACCCCTAATTTTTATTAAGCCAATTATCAGCCAGAGTTAGCTGTCAATCATTTTTTACTGCAGCCAATCATCTTAACAGATCTGCCAAATGAAGGCGGAAACTGCACCGAGAAGCTCTTTAAACAGAAGTATATGCCATTCTTGCACAAAAGTAGCTGAATAAAAACATTAGAAGAGCCATGACTTTAGACATTTTTAAATCAAAGTTTAAAATACTTCTCACTTGTTATTCTGGAACAACAGTTTAATGTTTTTTTCCCTTTATTGCACGTATTGCATCATTTACATCATATATATATATATATATATATATATATATATATATATATATATATATATATATATATATATATATATATATATATATATATATGGCGAGTGTAAATTGTTAGCGGAGGGGAGGTGTAAATGGACACAAATTAAGTATTATATCACGATCGATCGCCAAGTATAAACGCCTCCGCCGAGCAGAGCGTTGAGTAGCGATTTCGATTGGAGGATCGTGCTCTATTTTTTATTATTAATTTTTTTGCTGATGCTGGTCCAGCGTGTCGCGTGCCACTGATTATGCCTCGGCGTGCCAACGGTGGCCCGCGTGCCATAGGTTTCCGACCCCTGCTGTAGAGCCTTTGAATATTAAAACCATTGTTTTTGATAGGGATGATATAGATATAGATATAGGGATCTATAGAAACTCAGCATGAAATAAGCAATTTTCATACATTATTTGCAAGGTTATATACAATGTTGAATCAGTTCTATTGATGATGCTGTCTAGAAAATTAATCCTTTAAGCATTCATTATTACCAAAAAATGGCAGTGATGTTTAGCATTAGCTTGGGGCCAAGATTATTAATAGAGTGAATATATTAATTTTATTTATTTTTTTATCACAAACTATTATCTGGGGCAAATATAGCTTCATAAAGTTTTTTCTGACATAAAAACACCCCCATATATGCTCCATTGGTACATCCAACATGTGCCTGTGTTTGTGCTGTTGTCACAGTTGTTTGTTGTTGTAGTTATTGTTGCTACTTCCTCCTATTTCACCTGTCCCTCACTGTCCCTCACTGTTCCTCGTTAGTATGTGTTTTTAAACCACTGTGTTGTGCCCTCCATTGGTGGTTTATGAGATGTCATTTGTGTCATTATCTATGTCTGCGTGTTTGTATCACTGTAAAAAAAATGCGCTTTTGAATAGGGTATTAACTATTTGGCTTTTTGCATGAGGTAGGCTAAATGTGTTGCTGTGTTTAGAGTTTTGAAAATGTATCACAAGTATTGGGAAACACATGTTAGCAGTTGCAAAAAACTGTAAGAAGCAGAAACAAGCATGTTTGTGTACAGGCCTCATCAAGAAAAGTGTTGAATTCTGCTTTAAGATGTTTCCCGGGAACAAAATGTTTGTAGAAGGCCTTGTCCCCATACATTTTTTTTTCTGCAATTAATTGTATTACAGTTTTTCTCAGTCGATTTGGTACATTTCTCACATCATGGTTTACATTGTTATCACAAAAAGTGCATTTCTCCAAACAGTTAGTGCAAACAGCAAAACTCAATGAAATACCTGCAAAAGCACATAATTCAATCAAAATTCTTTGTTTTTGCCTCAAAAGCATATATTTAGGTCAATCAACCTAGACCTAGACCAGGGGTAATCAATTAAATCTTTCCGCGGTCCATTTTTGGCAGATAGCTCAGACCTTAGGTCCGGGTTCGCGGTGGCGAATGAAAGTTGTTGAGCGGGGGGGGGGTTGAACGTAACACTCAAATGGGTGGTGAACGTAACACTCGTCTGAAAATAAATTCTCCGTTTTAAAATATAGTCTCCCGTTAAAATTTTTTTGGCATTTGGGTCCGTATCCAGTTAATCAGGAATGTGATTGGGTCCGGACAGGACGGCGTTCGGGTCCGGATCCGGACCGCGGTCCGCCATTTGGTGATACCTGACCTAGACCTAGAGTTGAGACCATTGGTTGATCTAAACCTTCACAAATTCCCTTTCTTACTACTGAATGTTCAGCTACAAACAATTTATTCAAGTTAGGATAAATTACCAAAATGTAAGAAAAAATTAAAAAAGAGATGCAAAATGATGTTCAGCACTTTTGAATGTAATGACCTAGGTGATGACCTAAATCCTAAATGACAATTCAACAGACAATTTGTTGAACACTTTTTGATAAACATGACATAAGAAATTGATAATGCAAAAAACAACCGACAATTGTCCATGACCTTTTGCAAAATGTCCAAAAGCATTTGCAAAATATGAAACACAATGGGAAATGTGATAATGATGTGCAAACTTGACAAGAAGATGTGGAGTTTGAATGAACAGTTTTGAGAATTTCAATTCTGATCTGAGAAATGAACCAAATCGACTGAGAGAAAACTGTAATGAGTACAACATCCCACCTTCATCAGCAGGTTTGGCATATATTTATTTGATCTTAGCCAATATAAACAGGCTTCCCATTCATTCATGAAGATACGGAATCTCTGTTTATATTGAGGAAATTACAGTTAGCAAAAATATCTTCAACATCTCTATCAACAAGTTTACAAAATGTATTATTAGGTCCTCTATTGATTTAAGAACAAAACATACCGATGTTAAAATATACTCTGGTAACTAAATCTAATGTGGAAACAGATATATCAGCTTAATGTTACAAAAGCACTTGAGAACCATGGTCTGATAAGAATCTGGAGTGTAGGGACAAATGAAATGCTATGTTCAAGACTGGTTAGGGTCCAGGTGGATTTGTCATGGCAAGGATTGTTCCTTTGTTTTCCTGGAACATGGTTTCATGGAACATCCTTTCCAAAGAATTGTGCCCTCTTAATTATACAAAATCTGAATCTGATGAAGTCTCAGAGGTGCTGGACCCTAGGTGAATCGGACTATCCTGGTATGAGCTGGTTTCTGCAGGCCATAATGAATGATGTGATTTTCCTGATCTTAAAGGTATGAAATTTTCTTTAATACAATGGATACATCTAAGGCATCCGTTAAAGGCTTCATGTCAGCATCGGTTGTAAATTCTTGTATCTGTTGTCCCGAGATGAATCCTTGTCTACATCATTTAGAGTGCATTGACAAGAACAGTCAGATCAAAAAAGGTTTTTGTTCAAAATGTCACACCATTTTGTCCTACAACATCTGTCCTACAAAGCATAGGTTCCTTCTGGATGTATAGGCATCTTGGAATTCTCTTAGAAAGAGTGTAGAGTCAATATCCTGTTCAGGCCTCTTCAGGCTTGATGACATTATTTGCAATTAGTGGGTTTACCATTAACATATATTAGCAAACCATTGATAGTGCTTTTGCAGTGGTTAATGGGATGATTGCATAGATCCATCCACACCAATGGTGCTTCCTCTATGATTGCATGTCTCTGATTAGCCACACCTCTGTGATTGGGTCCATCATCTTAGTTAGAGTTCTTATTCAAAGCTTCATCTTACTATGTCTTTACTAGCATTGTTAACAGCCTTTTACTGAAAGTCTGGTAGCTGAAATGGCCATGTTTTTATTCTCATTAATTAATTCTCATTTTCATTCAGTTAAGTATTACATTTGAAGTGCAGTTTGATAATTCAATATTTTGTGTGTGTGCGTGTGTGTTTCATTTAGAGCATATATGGTTTGACAGCCAGTTTCAAACAAACAAAGAAACATAATGGATTTGTACTCCAGATCTCCGTCATACATCACTGTCTGTTTCACTATGTTCACATCTTTTTGCTCTTTGGTGAGAAACATTAAGTATGCAGCTCTGTACCTATACGAGTACGGAAAAGACAAGGGAAACATTTTCATAGTTTAGCTGTAGTATACAAACTTCAAAGAGGTGTGAAAGATCAAGACTGTGTGTGTGTGCGTGCGTGCGTGTGTGTGTGTGTGTGTGTGTGTGTGTGTGTGTGTGTGTGTGTGTGTGTGTGTGGGTGTGTGTGTGTGTGTGTGAGTGTGTGAACAACAATGACAGCTCAGTGACACTTCAAGCAACACCTAGGCAAGCCTCAAAAGTTTCTGCGATGTGGAGAAGATAAGTCCTCCTTCACATAACCCCATACCCTCCTCGTGTTAATTAATGCATCTTCTGTATGTTAATTACGGTTTTTTCACATGTAATTAGCCTCTGAGAAACACATATGAATTTTCTCATTGTGGTCTATATAAGGACCTAAAGAGTTACCTGCAGGGAAGATGTTCACGAAGAGCTGTGAACTGTGAGGCCCATACACAGACAGAGAAGAAGTCCAAAATACCAGTGGGTTAAGACACGTTGGCAACAACCAGAACTCGATACTCTTATTCATGGTCAGAAGGGGATGTACAGCGTGCGTGCTGCTGAGATTTGTGTCATCAGGTTTTCATTTCCGTAACCAAACCAGCTCTTACCCTGGTTTCTACTGCAGGACACCCCTCCTCCATTGACACCAATGGTCTGATGAGTCCGGTCTTAAAAGGTATACTTCATGCACTGCTGATGCTCTACTGCTTTGAAGGGGACTGCAGAAGAAGTTGTGGAAATAGCAAACATCTTCCCCTTCCCCTGGTGCTGTTAGAATCCATATGTTGCCTGAATATGCCCCTTTCCTGTTTACCTCTAATGTTGAAAAGAATGTGAGAATGTTTATATTGAATGAAGGACTGGAAAGAGTTCGGGCAACTAATGACCAATAGCAGAGCCCAATAGATTTTAGCAGAGCCCAGGGTAATCCATCATGGCTCTTATGTACTTCAAGTCGAGTTTCCTCTGAGAAATGCAAAAATTAATGAACCACAAATAAAAGTGTATTTGTTCATTACTGGCTGAAATTGCTGTAGTAGCAAATGTGTCAACCCATACAACCATCCCTAGGGTTTACAGAGAATGGTCCAAAAAAAGAGAAGATATCCAGTGAGTGGCAGTTCTGTGGGCGCAAATGCCTTGTTGATGCCAGAGGTCAGAGGTGAATGGCCAGACTGGTTCGAGCTGATAGAATGGCAACAGTGAAACAACATGAAAGCATGGATCCATCTGGCCTAGTATCAACGATTCAGGTTGTTGATGGTGGTGCAATGGTGTGTGGGATATTTTCCTGGCACACTTTGGGCCCATTAGTACCAATTGAACATTGTGTCAATGCCACAGCCTACATGAGTATTGTTGCTGACCATGTCCATCCCTTTATGACCACAGTGTACCCATCTTCTGATGGCTACTTCCAGCAGGATAACACGCCGTGTCATAAAGCGCGAATCATCTCAGACTGGTTTCTTGAACGCAACAATGAGTTCATTGTACTTGAATGGCCTCCACAGTCACGAGGTCTCAATCCAATAGAGCACCTTTGGGATGTGGTGGAACAGGAGATTCACATCATGACAAATGTGCAGCAACTGTGTGATGCTATCATGTCAATATGAACCAGACTCTCTGAGGAATGTTTCCAGTACCTTATTGAATCTATGCCACAAAGGATTAAGGCAGTTCTAATGTTGTCTAAAGTTGGTTTTTGTATTGCTATTGAACCTATTTGTGACCTTGCAAAGTTCTCCCCATCTGTCTCTCCCCCTCCCCCCCCTCTCTCTGTAGTTACCTACTGTGCCATACCGCTCAAACCTCTTTTGGTCTTTAGCTGCCAGGTTCTGGATATTAGAGGCAAGCAATTTCATGTGTAGTGTGTGGATTTTCTCTTTGCCAAGGTCAGAGCGAGATTGTCCTGAGCGTGGTCTAGACAGACGCAGCAGGCTCAGAGCCAAAGCAAGGTTCCCTCCTGCGCTCCCCCTCATGTGTGCTGCTGTCAGGGAGTCACTGCCCTAGGAGACCCCTCTCTAATTCAGCCCTGGTACATCTTGGTCATCGTCACATGTGTTTTGTTGGTTACATTTGTCACTGTGTTGTTGTTTGGGAGGCCTTGTTCGTTATTGAGATTCCTTGATTTCACCATGTTTCAGCAATGCTAATGCCATATGTATGTATGACTTATATATGGACATGGTGCTTAAATCATGTATCACATCCTTCTCATGCCTAATTTCATACAGTGAACTACCCAGACCTCCAGGATCTTTCTTTTCCTAACAAATGATGAGCCCCCTGAGAAAAAGGATCTACCTCCTTCAGGGTTTCCTTCACCTCAGTCATCATGTCTGGGCTCAAAAGCTCTTGAAGGGCCTCGCACTGTATAAGATGATAACCAGCTTGCTTTTCAGAGCATCTATCTCAATTTGGAACCAGTCTATATATCACCAAGGTCTCAAATCTCAGCTCTCTGACTGGAACATCTACTGTACCAGGGGGACACCAGATAAGAAAGCTACAGACCTGAGAATCCTGGACAGTGAGAGGTGATGAAGGCCAACGCAGGACATGATTAGTATTTCTTTGCCCGCAACAAGCCTAGTGTGAGAGACGATGTCCAGGAGACGTGGTGCTGGACAGCTTTGTTCTCTGCACTTCTGTCCCCTCTCTTCATCCTCTACTGTCTCTGCTCCTGTATTCCAGCTACAGTCCAACCCTGTTGCCAAGAGAGAAGCCATAGCCCATCACTGAGGGCATGGCAACATCTCTGGCTCAGTTTCCCTTCTCCCTGAGACTGCTCACGCTCTCTCATCCTGTTGGAGTTTCTGCCTTGTCATGCTTTGTCCTGAGCTGGTTTGGTTGTCTTTTTTTGGTTCTCTCTCTTCACTCTACATAAGGATATTTATTATGTCATTATGCTTATATGCTTAGTATCTATATATCAGTGGGGAACCGTCAGGGCCCTCTACGCCCTCTCAGTCGTTTACATATTCCGCCTCCGAGGAACACAGAGCTGTGAACCTTAGTACCTTATCTAGTACAGATATTATTGGTTATTGCGTTTCTAAAGCTGTGTTGTCTCAATTATTTATTTATTTATAATTATTATTTTCTTTATTGCAGTTAATTAGGTGTGGATTGTGGTGTGGGGGTGGGGGGGGGGTGGTAGCGGGCCCAGGTTTAATGGTCACGGTTCGCTACTGCTATATATCGCCCCATATATGTATATCTAGTTCATTATTTCCATTTATTGTTAGTATTGTTTATTGTTAGTATTCACAATTACAAGGATTTTTCCCATATTATTTTGTCTCTTTGTTTTCTACTGACTTTATTTCCATGTTTTGACCAGCCAGGGCGACTACAGTTGTAACAGCCCTTGCCAGACTACAGTCCTGTCTTCATGATGAATATAACCCCCCAGACTACAGACCTGTCTTAATGATGAATATAACCCCCCAGACTACAGACCTGTCTTTATGGTGAATATAACCCCCAGACTACAGATCTGTCTTCATGATGAATATAACCCCCCAGACTACAGACCTGTCTTCATGATGAAAATAACCCCCCAGACTACAGACCTGTCTTTATGATGAATATAACCCCCAGACTACAGACCTACCTTTATGGTGAATATAACCCCCCAGACTACAGACCTGTCTTAACTATGAATGTAACTTCCCAGATTACAGACCTGTTTTGACTATAAATGTAACTCCACAGACTACAGACCTGCCTTAACTATGAATGTAACTTCCCAAACCACAGACCTGTTTTGACTATAAATGTAACTCCACAGACTACAGACCTGCCTTGCTTCCACCTAGAAGAGCTTTTCATATGCATCCTGATCAGCACTTCCTCAATTCCAACACAAGGACAGACGCATTGGACTGAATAGTCAAAAACAAGTGATCACTCCCAGTGTGAAAACACTTCTCACCCTAGTACAACTCTGAAGAGTAGTGCGATACTGATCCCCCAATGTCTGGCTGTGATGCTGAATTCTGCTGATGTACTCCAGATGAGTTTGATAATGAGACAAACATCTGTTTGGGGCACAACGATGTTCAGTCATTTTTTTCTGCTTTTTTCATTTGTGTAAACCCTAAACCTCTCAAATTACTCCTCAGCAGGCAACCAAGAAAGCCAGTGAGGAAGAAAAGAAGGAGGTGGGGCACCTTAAGGACACGCCTGCCCGTACCAGAAAAATCAGTCCCTCTAACAGTATGTAATGAGATCAGAGTAGAGTCAATAAAGGGGGGAATAGGGGTGAGGGAGAGAGTTGAGTGCAGAAGAGAAAAACAAATGGAAGTTGAGAAGAGAAGAATGATTGGTGTAGATGGACCTACATTAGCCTCTGATACTGGAACAGCTGCTGAAAAAGTGGCAGTAATGAGTAGTAATTAGATAGTTACACAACAGCAATGAACAAACAAGCACATTAGTCTGGCTTAGCATGCATGTGGTTTGGACCTGTCTAAGTGGTTCAGTCTAAATATGCATAAACAATCTCACTCACAGTATTGTTACATCCCTGCGAAATTTTGTGAAGTCATACCAGTGTCAACGTTATACCTATGTTCTAATTACTTAAAACTGCTAGACATGTTTAAAGGGCTTTTTCAGAGCCCAAAAACTGCCTTGGTGTGTCATTCAAGGGCACAAGCACAGCCGTTGGTGTGAGTGTGTTTCTGTGTGTGTGCCTGTGCATACTGTATTTGTTTTAGTTGTTGCTTGTTTGTCTCTCCTTTAGTGAGGTGAAGGCGAGGCTTTGCAAATGGAAGATGCTGGCTGTGGATGTGTGATGGATGTCCTGAGAGGAGAGGACGCAGCAGGGGCTCCCGAGGCTGTCACCGCGCGTTACACTGACTGCCCCTCCTGAAGCAGCTCCTGGAAGGACAGAGATGGGGCAGCAGGGCCGTGGACACTCCTCTCCGTCATGACCAGCCCCACACGAGAGCCACACTGGACCCAAATCAGGAGGCCTGATATGAAATATTAATCTGAACTCTGGCACGTACATCCTCATGTAGCCCACACAGAGCATGCAGCTGTCACTGAAAAACAAGAGGGAGAGGGGGGGGGGGGGGGGAGAGAGAGAAAGAGAGAGAGAGAGATAGTTTTAAAAAGCCAGTTGATTTTTCTTATTTGCAAACAGTTTTCATATTGTTTGGTAGTGATCTTTAATCAGGTAAACCTACCCATTTTAATGGTTAAGGTGACAAAAAAGTCAAACTGTGGGATGAAGCTCTATGTGTGTGAATGTATATATGTGTGTGTGTGTGTGTGTGTGTGTGTGTGTGTGTGTGTGTGTGTGTGTGTGTGTGTGTGTGTGTGTGTGTGTGTGTGTGTGTGTGTGTGTGTGTGTGTGTGTGTGTGAGAGAGAGAGAGAGGGAGAGAGAGAATTAATTATATTAACAGCCCAACTGTATGCAAATCGGCATGATAGGGTGCTAACACTGTGCACTCATTGGTGTAAGTGGGTGAGATATCCAATAAAGCTGCTCTAATAAGAAGCAGCTGCCACTCAAGTTCCAGGAAGGCTTTGAATGAGAGTGCCATGGTCATTTGAAACATTTGGCACAAACGTTTCAGCAAATACTTAAGTTAATCATAATACGTTACATTACGTTTAGGTCTTTGTTTATTTTGTCCTCTTCATTTCAGTAAATGCTAAAGATAAGCTACATGTAATTAAGTGAGTAAAATTTCAATCATGTGCTGATATGTTAACCTTTAGGACATAGACATGCCATGTCAAAAAATGTATCTGAATAAATCACACTATAATTTCATCTCCCATGTGTCTACCTTACAGCGTTCTACCTCGTCATATTATTGATCACTGGCCCCACTTCCTCATCAACCCCCTATTGTCTTCTCATATTTAAATCCCTGGGTGTTTGTTTCCTGTTGTATGGTCCTTTGTGTTTTGCTGCAAGTTCTGAGCATTATTGTGTAGTTCGTATCACCTTTTATCTTCAAGCCATTTTGTTAATCTCTCAAGTCTTCTTTGGATGATCCTACCTTCTATCGTTTACTCATCGCCTGACCCCTGCCTGTTATTTGACTCTGAGATTGTCTGTCTGTAATGGAGACCATCACCCCTGAGGGAGAGGATAGTGTGACAGAGACCATCACTCAGGAGGGTAATATATGCATTATGACCCCATTCGTGGTGAGTTGTGTTTTTGGTCTGGTGGTCAGAGTGTCAATTTGTAGCTTGAAAGATCTGGGGTCAAAGCCTGGTGTGGTTGGGGTCAGTGCCCTCTGCCTTTGCTACACTGTCCCCATACCTTGCAATTTTTCCCTTTTCAGAAGGAACATGTGCCGACACTGCCGCTGTGGTTACAAAAGTGCCTCAAGGAACACTACCTGGGTCATTCTATTTTAACATAGAAGACAGCTACAGATTTGTTGCAGCCCAGGTTAAGTATATGCGATAATGCAGCCGAGCAGAAGGCACCGTGGCACAGAATGGATGAGGGTAAACATTCTGACAGAGGATGGGGATTTTTCTCAGAGTGAGAGATGGTTGCAAATGGATTAACATCTGTGTGAACCGAGACTTTAAGTTCCATAAAAAAAAAGCATCTGTTTAAGTTTCTGTGAAGTGTAAAGACCAGCATTATGAATGTTTACACACGCCACACCATTACCATGAGAAATATCAGCCTGATGAGTAGTAATGGTATTATACTATATAAGTTTCAAAATTCTGTTTCACTCATTTCCGCAAGATGTAGAAATCATTTCAAATGTCTCAAAAAAGAAAACAAAAGCAATTATATTACCATTTTTTCAATACAGTCTGTATGACATATAATGTAATTTTATGTTAGTGGAAAGGTCATACTGATGGTCATTATAATTTATTATTGTCCTACTGGCATGCATTAATATTTGAGAGGATACATTCTAAGGAGTGGCTGAGTAATTCAACCAACAAGAAGCCTTTACTGCAGGAGTACAACAGCTTCATCTGATGGTTTTCCCAGTCCTCAAATACAAACATCTTCATCTGCTGGTTCTCCCAGTCCTCAAATACAAACATCTTCATCTGCTGGTTCTCCCAGTCCTCAAATACAAACATCTTCATCTGATGGTTCTCCCAGTCCTCAAATACAAACATCTTCATCTGCTGGTTCTCCCAGTCCTCAAATACAACAGCTTCATCTGCTGGTTCTCCCAGTCCTCAAATACAAACAGCTTCATCTGATGGTTCTCCCAGTCCTCAAATACAAACAGCTTCATCTGATGGTTCTCCCAGTCCTCAAATACAAACAGCTTCATCTGATGGTTCTCCCAGTCCTCAAATACAAACAGCTTCATCTGCCAGTTCTCCCAGTCCTCAAATACAACAGCTTCATCTGCTGGTTCTCCCAGTCCTCAAATACAAACAGCTTCATCTGCTGGTTCTCCCAGTCCTCAAATACAAACAGCTTCATCTGATGGTTCTCCCAGTCCTCAAATACAAACAGCTTCATCTGCTGGTTCTCCCAGTCCTCAAATACAAACAGCTTCATCTGATGGTTCTCCCAGTCCTCAAATACAAACAGCTTCATCTGATGGTTCTCCCAGTCCTCAAATACAAACAGCTTCATCTGATGGTTCTCCCAGTCCTCAAATACAAACAGCTTCATCTGCCAGTTCTCCCAGTCCTCAAATACAACAGCTTCATCTGCTGGTTCTCCCAGTCCTCAAATACAAACAGCTTCATCTGCCGGTTCTCCCAGTCCTCAAATACAAACAGCTTCATCTGCTGGTTCTCCCAGTCCTCAAATACAAACAGCTTCATCTGATGGTTCTCCCAGTCCTCAAATACAAACAGCTTCATCTGCTGGTTCTCCCAGTCCTCAAATACAACAACTTCATCTGCTGGTTCTCCCAGTCCTCAAATACAAACAGCTTCATCTGATGGTTCTCCCAGTCCTCAAATACAAACAGCTTCATCTGATGGTTCTCCCAGTCCTCAAATACAAACAGCTTCATCTGCTGGTTCTCCCAGTCCTCAAATACAAACAGCTTCATCTGATGGTTCTCCCAGTCCTCAAATACAAACAGCTTCATCTGATGGTTCTCCCAGTCCTCAAATACAACAACTTCATCTGCTGGTTCTCCCAGTCCTCAAATACAAACAGCTTCATCTGCTGGTTCTCCCAGTCCTCAAATACAACAACTTCATCTGCTGGTTCTCCCAGTCCTCAAATACAACAACTTCATCTGCTGGTTCTCCCAGTCCTCAAATACAAACAGCTTCATCTGCTGGTTCTCCCAGTCCTCAAATACAACAGCTTCATCTGCTGGTTCTCCCAGTCCTCAAATACAACAACTTCATCTGCTGGTTCTCCCAGTCCTCAAATACAAACAGCTTCATCTGATGGTTCTCCCAGTCCTCAAATACAAACAGCTTCATCTGATGGTTCTCCCAGTCCTCAAATACAACAACTTCATCTGCTGGTTCTCCCAGTCCTCAAATACAACAACTTCATCTGCTGGTTCTCCCAGTCCTCAAATACAACAACTTCATCTGCTGGTTCTCCCAGTCCTCAAATACAAACAGCTTCATCTGATGGTTCTCCCAGTCCTCAAATACAACAACTTCATCTGCTGGTTCTCCCAGTCCTCAAATACAAACAGCTTCATCTGCTGGTTCTCCCAGTCCTCAAATACAACAACTTCATCTGCTGGTTCTCCCAGTCCTCAAATACAACAACTTCATCTGCTGGTTCTCCCAGTCCTCAAATACAAACAGCTTCATCTGCTGGTTCTCCCAGTCCTCAAATACAACAGCTTCATCTGCTGGTTCTCCCAGTCCTCAAATATAACAACTTCATCTGCTGGTTCTCCCAGTCCTCAAATACAAACAGCTTCATCTGATGGTTCTCCCAGTCCTCAAATACAAACAGCTTCATCTGATGGTTCTCCCAGTCCTCAAATACAACAACTTCATCTGATGGTTCTCCCAGTCCTCAAATACAACAGCTTCATCTGCTGGTTCTCCCAGTCCTCAAATACAAACAACTTCATCTGCTGGTTCTCCCAGTCCTCAAATACAAACAGCTTCATCTGATGGTTCTCCCAGTCCTCAAATACAAACAGCTTCATCTGATGGTTCTCCCAGTCCTCAAATACAACAACTTCATCTGATGGTTCTCCCAGTCCTCAAATACAACAGCTTCATCTGCTGGTTCTCCCAGTCCTCAAATACAAACAACTTCATCTGCTGGTTCTCCCAGTCCTCAAATACAACAGCTTCATCTGCTGGTTCTCCCAGTCCTCAAATACAACAACTTCATCTGCTGGTTCTCCCAGTCCTCAAATACAACAGCTTCATCTGCTGGTTCTCCCAGTCCTCAAATACAAACAACTTCATCTGCTGGTTCTCCCATCCTCAAATACAAACAGCTTCATCTGCTGGTTCTCCCAGTCCTCAAATACAACAGCTTCATCTGCTGGTTCTCCCATCCTCAAATACAAACAGCTTCATCTGATGGTTCTCCCATCCTCAAGTCAGTTTGCTCCCAACGCAAAAGCAGAACAAGGCTGTTTCATTTCTCACCATGTGTAAATTTATTGTGTGTACTTTTCATTGCTTTATCAATGTTCTTTTTCTGATATTCATCACAACACTGAACAAACACAGAAATATGTACCGTAAAATCTTTGTTACAGTTGAAACTTTTTCTGTTGCACCTAGAAATAAATATGTTCTGACAGACTGTCAACAGCAATTAGAACTCGCATCTATGAAACAGCAAGTCCAGACTGTTTCAGGATGGGGTCTTACTCTCCCAGCTCATCACAGAGACGAGAGGAACGAACCCCTGCTCCAAACAACCTCCACAACCTCCTGCCTGTTTATTCTCTTTCCTTCTCTCAATTTGAGCCCGTAGAGATGGGCTGTCACCCGTCGACTGAATTATGTTATCTAAATGTGTATGAAGAGGAAGTGAGGCTGCTTTTCCAGAAGATAATGCACTCTTTATATGCGTGGGTGAAGCAAAATGACATTGACAAACACAAGCTCATATCTAAGACTCCATTTGGAAGTCCTGAGAAATAAAATCCCATCTGGAAATTGAGTTGATGGTGGCACATGATCAGTTGGTTCACTCTGGTGTTTAGAAGGTGTCATTAGTGGGCTGATGTTGCTCTTCCCAACATGCTTTGGATCTTCAGTTTACATTAATATTTCACATTGGGCAATAACTCAAAACATCAACAACAGCAGCATTAAAATGCATGCAGCTTAAATAAATAAGTTGAATTGAAACTTAAATAACTAAAGCTCTTCTATCATTTCATTCCATTTAGAAAATGGATTTTGTTCTACCTAATCATGTGGGCTACAGAACCATTTTATGACATGAAATGACATAAACAATGAGTATATCAATGTGTATATGCGTATATCAACCCAAATCTTTTTAGACAAAAAAGACAAAAAAGATTTAGTTTAAAATTGCACAGATGTTCTTCTTACAGTTCTAATTTTGACATAAGCTCAGTCAGCCATAGATAAGGGACTGTAACATAGTTTCTTGTAACAGTGCCATAGCTGCTCTTCTGTCTCGACAAAGCCCAGCTACCATCACAGAGGAAAGACACGCGGCGGGGGAGCTGTGTGTTAATGAAAGACTCTTTCCCCATTGTGCTGAATAGGTGTCTGCTCTTTGGAACACTATTGTGAGGCACAAAGCTTCCCATCTGCACATATGAAGGCCAACACACACACACAGAAGTATGTTCAAAACAAGGAAGATTCAGTTCTAAATGAAAGCCAAAAACAGGCCCAACTGTTTCAGAGAGATAAATGTGAGAATGGAGATTGGGCTAATTTAATAAGACAGAGGCTTAGAGAGAGGCTTCCGCATGTTATCTAATTAACAGCCTTGGATCTGAAGAAAGAACAGTTGCCAGCAAAAACCTTTTCCAATAAACAGGATGTGGCATGCTGTCTAAGTGGTGAGAAGATGCTGCTGTTGTCCAAGACAGACGAGCAGCAGGACTGAGGAAAACTGCGCCTGTTGCAATACTTGAAGATATAGTACAGAACTTTATCACTCCCTAACAGGCCATTCTCCCAAACTCTCTGGCCATCAGTATGTTAATCTGCTTTTAGCATCCTGTGGATCTCTGCTCTGGCTCAGATTAGGTTAGAGAAGCTAAAATCTTTGAAAGACAGTGTCAATTAAAGTAAATAAGTGTATCATGATGAATAAATATTATTCTTATCATTATGATGGGTATAATTCATGTTGATTGTAAATGAGCAGTGATTTAGTGAAAAGAAACATGCATTTAATCATTCATCAACCTGTGGAGGTGCAACATTATTGTATGATACAATAAGCAAACCCCTTTCATCAACCTGAGGAACCTGGGGGAGGGGGGGGGGGGGGTTGATTTACAAAAGGAGAGCAAGAATAATTGAGAGATACAGATGGAGCGGAAGAGAAATGCTTGAACAGCATTTGAGGAAAGGAGAGAGAGCTAAAGTGTGCTTTAGAAGACACGCTTGCTGAGTGCCATATGGATCAAACTACAATTGATTACTTAAGAGCAGCAGAATCACTGATGAGAAGCAGAAATGTTGATGGCTGCCCTCCACTTTATTGTGAAGTGTGTGTGTGTGTGTGTGTGTGTGTGTGTGTGTGTGTGTGTGTGTGTGTGTGTGTGTGTGTGTGTGTGTGTGTGTGTGTGTGTGTGTGTGTGTGTGTGACTTTGCCTTGCAGGAGCATTCCCACCAGGTAGTTTTAGAGCATAGTTCTTGGAAGGCTAGTCGCGCAGACGTATTAACACAGGGAGCAGGTGTGGCCTCCTCACTGATATTACGATGCTGTCTATCACAGAGCAGGTTGAGCCTGAGCATGAAACACAGCCTCAAAGGGTCAGTCCCTTCAGCCCACCCAGCAACCGCCCATCATCATCAGCATAACTACAGTTCACAACTCTGAGCAAAACCTTGAGGGGCCTGTGACGGGCAGGGTGAGCAACTTAAAAAGGAAGCGATCACGCCAAGTCTCAGGGAAATAGGATGGTTTAATAGAAAGTGTGCAAACCAAAAACCTGTGCATTGTTCCGAATGAAGGAAATAATAACCAGCAGTCAACTGGTACAAAGACAAGACATATATAGACGAACAAACGACCCTCAGGTGAGACGGATCACGGGTCCCGCCGACCTGAGGGACGAACATCACGTGACCAAAAACAGGACCGCTGCCGCTGTAACCGGGGGCGACCGGTAGGGGGCCCCCCCACAATGTGACAGGGCCAAAATCCATTAAACGTTGAGATAAACTTGCTTAAATATTCAAAAAGTTGATCTGTTCTTGCAGTTAGAAATGTGGACATTAAAATTCATTGAAAGAGCAAGTTCCATGGAATGAAAATATTTATGAAAGTACTCTGGAGTAATTAATCAAGACAAGTATTTCATTTTAGAGGGATGTTAAGCTGACCACCAAAAACTATGGATTCTTCTGTGTTCGAGCTGCCCTCAGATGCCCTCAACACTCTCTCTCTCTCTCTCTCTCTCTCTCTCTCTCTCTCTCTCTCTCTCTCTCTCTCTCTCTCTCTCTCTATCTGCTTGCATAACTTTGCACAGCTCTCTGAACTGAAACATTCTTAGAAATACACCAAAAATGCCAAATACAGAAATGATTATATTTAATTATATTGTTAGTGTGCTTCAATGTTTATTTATTCATGTATTTATTCATTGCGGAATGAAAGGTGTATGCATGTGTGTGTATTTCTCTTCATTAGAGTTATGTGATTGTTTTTACAGCTCAAAACAGGGATGAGAGGAAACATACACACAGCCCCGTCGACAGGGGGGGACAACCGGGTCTGTTGTCCCGGGCCCTAGGGCCAGGGGGGCCCCATCAAAGAGCCCAGCAATTTATTTTTTATTTAAAGTCTATAATTTTTAAATAATCTTTAAATCTTTCATTAATATAACATTATGTACTCATAATAAGCTCAATGGCTCAAATATATATGTTTTTTTACCTATCTGCATATTTTCCATTAAGTGCATACACCCCCGCCTCCCACTGGAAAATGGTTTGATCCAGCACCGACTGTAGCCGGCCGGTATCGGCCCAACAGCGGGAAATACAGTGGTGGATAGTTAAAGTAAATACAGAAATCTGGAGCGCAGAAAAGAAAGGAAAAACATTTACCTGACGAATTTTAAAGTTGCATTGTGTTCCAGGTTTGAAAAGTGCTGGAATTTAGGGTAAAGTACTTGAAAATGCTTGAAATTGTAACTACTTCGTTTCACAACAAATAGCTGTCTGACTGAACAGTTCTCGTGAAGACGTTAAGATTGGGCGTTTTGAAAATAAACAACCATTAAATAATGTGATAAAAAGCGAATTATTTCGAATCATTTCGAGTATATGTATAAATATTTAACTTAATTAAGTTTAACGTGCTGGAAAATATTGAAATGGACCTTTAAAGTGACGTACACGTGCTTTAATTCCACCTTATAAAGGTGTATGAACCCTGCTAACATGACTTTGTTCATTGCGCTGTTCACGGCGCGCGCGAAGTTACAAAATTCGAGAGGTGTACGACCTCGCGAAACGACAGCGCGCGAGGCCCTCGCGCACGGGCGGAGCCACTGCGATTACGTCATTTTCGCGCGAACCCTCGCGGGGGGGGGGGGGGGGGGGGGGGGGGTGGGGTACATGAATCTTTCTTGTCCCGGGCCCCAGCAAGACTGTCAACGGGCCTGCATACACATCTCCCTCCTGTGCATCTTACATACACATTAATGAATTTTCTCTATTTTAGTGCTCGTATCACTATTTGTCATGACTAATGACTTTAATGTTAACTCTGAGGGACCATCATGTGCTCTTGGATGGCGACACTAGTTATTTTGTGCAAGGACAGCATTAAAGGATTGATTTTATGAAGCAACTGTCAATTCGTTGAGGAAGGTATCGACTCTGTCTGATCTATCTTTTCTCGCATAGACTGTTGTAATGCTTTGTTTACTAGAGTGACTGAACATGTAATATGCAGGCTTGTCCCAGAGACAGCAACCAGAAGATTAAAGAAAACCAGAAAGGCAGCTTATTATATCTGTTTCAGCATCACAACATTACTGGCTGCTGGTTCCTTTTATAACTGCCTTCACAATTTTTAAGTGGTTTGTAAGCTCTGCACGGTTTAGTGCCTTCACACAGCCCAGGACGAGCCTGCCAGTTTATTGAACATTCCCAGAATTAAATGCAAGACAAACCACTTTATGTTCAGTAGGTCTTTAAATTAGAAAATTTCATTTCAGGGACCTCTAAGATCTAAGAATGTAGATGTGTTCTAACTGCTGCCATAGCAACAACTGGCAATGCTGACGGATGCATCATTAATGCAATGTCCATTAGCATTAAAGTGCTTTGTACTGGAAATTACATTCTTAATTCTGGTGCTTTGGTGCTTTGATGATGTTCAATGAAACAATCAACAAGCTTCCTCTTGGTTTCTCCAGTGTATAGCTGATTACATCTGATTACATCCCTTGGAAGAGATACAACAGACATTAATGCATGAGGAGGAATGGGTGAAAACATGGATGATAACAGTTGATCCTTTGTGCTGGTTATTTTAGTGGCTGTGTTAATACATTTACATATAGCTCATCTAGAGTGGTTGCAGGCTGCAGTGCCACAGGTAATAGTTGACTGATCATTTATCTGGCTCTCCATGATCATGTCTTTGATGCTTCATCTCTGTAGACAAAGCTATCATATGTGGTCTCCGCCCTGTCCTGAGGGACTGTAAAACATGCATTCATTCTCTGTATATAATGTATAATGTCAGCAAAAGCACCCTCTATGACAACTTCAGGCAATCCAGACATGAAATTATTCACATATTTCTATTTTTTTCGGGAAGAAGTCTTCACATGTTTAACTCTATATTAGTATCACAAATGCTGCCTCAGAAGTACTCAGAGTTCCAGTACATTATTAAAAGTGTTTCTAGACAAATCCAATCAATAGCACATTTAGAAACATTTGCATAAGTTTGTGTCACCGATACAAACCCCTCTTATATGTGAGAAGTACTCAAAGTTATACACCATAGGGACAAACTTATTGGGACATGCATCTTAATCACTGACATCAGGTGTTTTATTCAGTCACATGCCTACAGGTATATAATAGCTTGCAGTCTGCCTTTAATATATTTGAAAGAATGGGTCACTCAGATCTCACCAAATCCAAGCGTGGTATTGAAGTAGTACTGCAACAATACTATATTCATACTGTAATAGTACTGTAATAGTACTGTAATAGTATTATAATCGTACTGTAATGGTACTGTAATAGTACTATTACAGTACTATTACAACTATTACAGAACAATTACAACAACATAACAGTACTATTACAGTTCTATTACAGTACTATAGTGCAGCTGCACTACAGCCTGTCATCAACATGCACAATGCCAAGCATCAGATGAAGTGGTGTAAAAGCATGATGGATGTGTCTGATGGAGTGGTGTAAAAGCATGATGGATGTGTCTGATGGAGTGGTGTAAAAGCATGATGGATGTGTCTGATAAAGTGGTGTAAAAGCATGATAGATGTGTCTGATGGAGTGGTGTAAAAGCATGATAGATGTGTCTGATGGAGTGGTGTAAAAGCATGATGGATGTGTCTGATAAAGTGGTGTAAAAGCATGATAGATGTGTCTGATGGAGTGGTGTAAAAGCATGATGGATGTGTCTGATGGCGTGGTGTAAAACATAAAGCCATTGCACTCTGAAGCAATGTGTGTTATGTGGAACGACAATTCAAGTTTCTTTATCTGGCAATCAGATAGACGAGTCTGATGGAGTTTGGTGGAGGAAGGATAGTGTCTATGGGGGTTGGTCTAGACCCCTTAGTGGAAACAGTTTGACTTGCCTGGACAGATCCCTGACCTCAACCCCATCAAATACTTTTGGGATGAACTGAAATGGAGATTGTGAGCCTCACACACACAAACACCAAAATTACCATGTTAGTTTTGATCTCCTTGCGTTGTCTCGCTTAATCTGTGGTCTCCTGTGTCCAACGCCATATTACAGTTTTTTGCAAACGCTAAGACCAAATTTCTGAAACTATGTCTCTTTTGTCAAAACTTAACACACAGCAGCCAATGCTACACACACAACAGGCACAACATCTCACACTTTTGAAAAAAGCACACACTTTAACCAAAACTCTTGCAACTCTTGCCAAAACCATATAATTGCATTTACAGTTTTTGACGACTGCTAACGTGCGTTTGTCCAATCTGTAGTCACATTTTCAAAACTCCAAACACAGTGAACACAACATCAGTTTTCAGTGGCTATACTATTAGTTCAATTCATGTTGTTATGGCACAAAATGCAGTCATTTTACATATTTTTATAATGCTTGAATTTTCTATACACACAAGGTTATCCAATAACAAAATTCTGGATCGTTTTTGTCTTATTTACAATTGCTTGTACACAGCATGCCAAAAATGAAAACCTAAGGTTCAAAACCTTAAATATCATATAAAAAAACAAAAACAAAGGCAGCTGAAAAGTTATTACTGTTGTACACATTTTTTGCGCATATAGATAAATAAAGTATAGTATAATATATATATATATATATATATATATATATATATATATATATATATATATATATATATATATATATATATATATTTTTTTTTTTTTTTTTTTATAAAAAAGTATAAAATAAAATGAAGTACAGTAATGTACCGGGTCAGAGAGGAGCAAATATAACAATTTGTCCTGCAATCTCAAGTGCTGGTTTGGTCCTTCACAAATGCCAGATTGGTCCCTATAACAGTGACCTCCTTCTTTCATTTTTGAATGAAGTCTACCAACAACTGGTTCCAGAAGCAGAAAGGGAACAGGTGAGAGGAAACATGAGGACATTTGTGATGGGACGATGTAGCATTTTGTCATTCTCATGTCATCACAAACTGGTTTATAGACCATCCAAGAGTGATGTCCCTTTTCCTCCCACCCTACTCACCTTTCCTTAACCCCACTAAGGAACTTTTTTCAGTCTGGAGGTGGAAGGTGTATGATCATCGGCCCCATGACCAAATGTCCCTCCTGGATGCAATGGATGTCAGCTGCAGAGACATTTCAGCTGAAGACTGCCAGGGGTGAATAAGGCATACCAAGCTTTTCTACCCCAGACCCATGGCAAGGGCCAACATCAGATGTGATGTGGATGAAAACATGTGGCCAACTGCTGAAGGCCGTTTAGATTAGACCTAACAAGACTGTTCAGTTTTGTATTCTGTTTTTCCTCCTTGTGTGGCTTTTTTTGTATATGTGTATTTTTACACATATGGGACCATGGCTAATTATGTTTACAATTACGATAATTATTTTTTGGGTTAGGCCACAATTTACAGTA
Source organism: Brachyhypopomus gauderio (assembly GCF_052324685.1). Lineage (NCBI taxonomy): Eukaryota > Metazoa > Chordata > Actinopteri > Gymnotiformes > Hypopomidae > Brachyhypopomus > Brachyhypopomus gauderio. The sequence goes on from NC_135214.1 coordinate 17,086,784, forward strand.
ATGTCCCTAATACAGTAAAATATACCCTTTACTACAAAACTGTTACTGACTCCTTTTTTGTCTAATCTACATTCCATATAGTACCTAACAGTAAATATCACTCATTGTGTAGACAGTATGTTGCCAAAAATGCACACATTTGAAAAAAAGGTCCAAATGAAGCGGATTACAGTAAAAATGAACTGACTAAGAAAACAACAGATGTTACTGTTAAATGTCTGTTTGCTGGGAGAGGGTAAAATATTACATGTAATACTGTTTCTGTATTGCCATCAAATGTTAGTTTTTTTACAGTGGTTGTGCAGTGATTGACTATGTTAATCTCGAAAAGAGAATATTTGCTAGTGTTTGAAAGAATGATTGGATACTGAACCAGGTTTGCTGTGTTTTAACAAAGTTGTTTGCATTGTGAAATGCAGAGTTGTTATTTAGTTAAGAAAATGCGCTTTTGAACACGATATTAACTATTTGGCTATTTGTGTGAGGTCAATGTGTTGCTGTGTTTAGAGTTTTGACAATGTATCACAAGTATTGGGAAATGCACGTTAGCAGTCGTCAAAAACTGTAAATACTACACACAAATATCAGATGATTAGCCTTTCATATATGTGACTACACACAGAAGTGACAAATGGAAAACACTACTACCATGTGTTTGAGTGTTTAGTTTGTAGCCTGCTGTGAACGTCTGTCAGAGGTCTCACATATACATGAATATTCACAAATATTGAGGTTATTTCTGCATATTCAGTATATTTACACCATAAAGTAAAACGCAATTACAAGGGAAAGTGTCATGACCAGCTCCGCCCTCTACCCCTGTTTTGTGTCATTTACCCTGACTCCACCTTTTTTCTCCGTCGCCATAGTTTCCCTTCTGTCTGTCACGCCCCTGTCTTTAGTGCTCACACCTGTGTCTCGTTTTACTCCCCTGTTTCAGTGTATAATATCCCCTTTGTTTCACTACTCGGTGTCGGTCATTGTTTGTTCTGTCGCCCTTTTGCCTTGCCCCGCGCTGCCCTTTATATTATCGCCGTGTAGTTCAGGTTTGCCTTGTTTCTTGTGTATTTAGTGTTTGCCAATGTTAGAAGGTTTAGTAGTTAGTTTGTCCTGCGTTTCCTTGCTTGTGTTGCCGTATGTTCAGGTTTGTCTTTCGTTTATGTGTTACACGTCACTCCTAGTTTGTTTCACCGTTGGTTCATGTTTTATTGCTTATGTTATGCGCGTGCTTTGCTTACCCTCGTGTGTTGCATTTAGTGTATGGCCTCGTGTCACTGTTTCAGAGTCTTCCCTCTGTTGTCCGCTTTCCCTTGTGCCTCGTTATTTGCTTCTGTTTAGTGTACTGTTGCGTGTATTTTAATAAATAAATCTAAAACCTGCTATTGCGTCATACCTTCCCTGATAAAACGTTACAGGAAGGGGTTTTTTTTTTTGGTTTTGCATGAACACTACAGCAACACATGTTGTATATACTGTAAACACATGGACAACAAAAACAACAAAAAAGAAACAAAAAGACAAAAGAGCTTCCTCCATCACCTGCTGAATGTAGTTGCACTGGTGGGGTTGGTGACCACCTTCATGTCAAAAATAACTCAACAGCAATGGAGAGTTTGGTGGAGATGAAACGTAACAAATCGTGACTGTGAACCAGTTTGTACTTGAGCAGCCCGGTGCAAACTGATGTTGTCCCAGACGACAACAAAACTGGACTGTTCTGGTTCATCCCCCTGGTGATGGAGAATGAGTATGTTGTGCTCTGTGTTGAAGAAGGTGATGATGTGCACAGTGTTGTAGGGACCAAGAGTGGCATGATGATGAGTGGCAAATTCATAGCACAGTTGTTTCACACTGTCACTGGCCCAGTCCGGATAGACTCATTGAATGGATGTTGCTGATGGTGACGTTGTCAGTAATAATGTGCTGTTGTAGTTGTCGGAAATGTATGCAGTTGTTTGCCCTGACCATATTGACGATGGTCTTTTTTTGTTCTGAGGTGGATAGCCACCCAGCAAGGGTGTTTTAGAATTTCTAAATGAGTGTAAGGCAGAGAATGTGCTTAAGGTTTAGCACACCTGGTCAAAAATTGGTTTTCAAAAATTGTGCTATAAGGACCACTTTTGTGTCTTAGCAGCTGCAAAAAACTGTAACTGATACCTCTTATTTTGTGAACTCAGTAAAGAACAGGATTAATTTCTCCACTGAGGCAGCAGTAATTGAAGAATCACGCCCTTGCTTTACCCAGTGGGCTTTTGTATTGGCAATTTCTGACCGATTTGAAACCTTTCTCATTTCCTTTATAGAGTTAAGAAAAACAAAACAAATTGCCATCCATATTAGTCAATTATAAATGCTCAATGCCAAACCTCCATATAGAGGCCATTTGTTTTACACCCTCTATCTCCCCAAACAGTGTTTTAGAGAGAGAGAGAGAGAGAGAGAGAGAGAGAGAGAGAAAGAGAGAGAGAAGCTCTTAGAGAGGATGAGGTTGTAGTGAGAGACTATCAGAGATTGTCTGCACAATACTGATAACCTGGACAGGGAAGGAGTGGCACACACACAGTCTGGAGCATTATGAACACGAACAGAGCTGCAGTGAGATGAGGACACAAAGCACAGGCATGCAGGGGTGGGCCAGACTATATTTGGCATCACCAGATAGCAACCGTTTTCTCATAAAGACGTCCAGAAGATGTCATCGCTCTGCGTTTTCTTTTGATGCCTAAAACTTAAAATAATGCTCTAAGCACATGTTTGAAATGTATAATCTGATATGGATTCAGTCATCACAAAGCAGATAAAGTTTACAATGGAAGGTTTAGAAAGAGCATCAGGATAAACACATGGGAGTCTGGCTCCAGACCAAGATCTCATCAGAGGGCCAAAAGGAGAGGGGGGGGAGACAGAGAGAGAGAGAGAGAGAGAGAGAGAGACAGACAAATAGACAGATGGAGAGAGAGGGAGAGAGAGAGACAGACAGACGGAGAGAGAGAGAGAGACAGATAGACAGATGGAGAGAGAGAGAGAGAGAGAGAGAGACAGACAAAGAGAGAGTGACAGACAGACAGACAGAAAGACAGAGAGAGACAGACAGAGAGAGAAAGAGAGAGGGAGAGAGAGAGAGAGAGAGAGAGAGAGAGAGAGTTCACTGATTGATATTCATGAAATCAGGCACCTTCAGGAAAAGAGACCCAGGGAGGCTATCATTCCTCTCCAGCAATCAGGAGCTTTGTGGTAGAAATCAGAGCCTGCAGAAAGACATATTTAAACACATTCAGACTTTCACACGCATGGTTATGATGAAGGTTTTATCAACCTGTTGTCAGAAAATAATTTTATTTTTAAAATTGCTGTTGTTCATTTTTTCTAACTTTCCAGTTGTGGATGACTCTCACTACAAACTTGCAATAAAATAGTGTTATAATGTTAAGGTGTTGGTACAGAATTGTTCACATAGTCCTAGGGTCAAAATATTCTCTTAATTTTTTTTCTCAATACATTCATTAATTTTTGTCAATGACATTGATCACCAAATTTCACTCATTAACAAAAACACATCCCTATTTCCAAGGCAATTAAATGTTTTTCTGAAAATTATGTGCTGACTGTATTATTGCAGTCTATTAATGAAGTAGCTATGACCACAAATAAACAAGCAGTAGCAAGAGCTAAAGGCAATAGGCTGCATGGTTGAAAATAGCCAACAGTAAGAGAGGCTATTTCATACTGATGATCAATAGAGCTGTATTTGGATCTGGTCAATACATCACCACAGGACAAATGCCCTTTTAGACGGTCCCAGCAATTTCAGAGCTACAGCATACACAATGCCTGAGACATTATCAGACAGAGACTATCATAAATTGACTCTTTTTTAATCTTGTCATTGTGTTATACTATTCCTACGGTATTTTTATGCACTTAGACACCACAGAAACCCGTTAGATCTCAGCAGATGAGAATATAATCGCACGCCAAGGTCTGAATGTTGAACAGATTCCATTTTATTACGTAGTTTCAATGAGGAATCCAGGATGTTGGCAGAGTGGAGAAGGTTACCTGGACCCACTCATTATTTGGGTCATTTGCCCACATTTTATGTGTGAGTGAGCTGCACTATAGACCATACACTTCACTGATTTTCCTTTCTAAATTGGGGGACAGAAAAAATTAGAAAGTAGCTGAGAAATTACTGCAGGTGAAAAACTGCACTCTCTATTTATAAGGTCTATCATAAGTTTGTGTGTGTGTGTGTGTGTGTGTGTGTGTGTGTGTGTGTGTGTGTGTGTGTGTGTGTGTGTGTGTGTGTGTGTGTGTGTGTGTGTGTGTGAAAGAGAGAGAGAGAGAGAGAGAGAGAGAGAGAGAGAAAGAGAGAGAGAGATTCTAACCCCGCCAGTGCTGCTCATTGAACTATCAAGAATTCAATGTTCATTTACTATTACATAACCATTCCCAGAGAAAAAAGTTTTTTTTTGTAATTAAAGTGACAATAGTATAGAGAAGCTATGAAATATCTCATGATAATATTGTTGTTGATGTTATTTTGCATATTATCATCTTGATCTTCCCCTTTTCCCCCATTCTCTGCTTCTCTGAGTTGGACCACTTAGCACTCGTGATATAGCAAACTACAAATGTCCACAGCTATGGGTTGTGATTCAGGAGCTGAAACTGTGTGGCTTTCATTTGACTTTATCACAAGATAGAAGACTTAAAGCTGCCATAAGTAGACTTAGCCACAGAAGGAGTGCAATCCATCCATTCAGTCCCTTACCCTCTATTTAAACCTTTCACCAAAGCTCTTTCCTCCAAAGTCAAAAATGCATATTGGTAATGCAAAAAACAGGCAGGCAGGGAGGATTGCTACCTCTTACTTGTTGTTGATTGTAAAGCCTGGAACGGCGACATATTTTTTCTCAGCAGGTATTTTAGTGATAGCTATCACGATGTAACGGTAGCTTAGCTGAAGTGTTATTAAAACTCGCTTTCCTGAAGCTTTAAGCTTAAAGCCAAGATTGTTCTGACATTCAGCTAATATGAACAGAAAATCCTGAGACATGTTATGTGCCTCCTGAATTTTTGCAGTTTCTTCTCAGTAAGGATAATGACATTTACTGCACTCTACTCTGAAGCATTTTAGGATGAGATTTATGGTAGCATTTTATTTTCAGAAGCCGTTCAGGAATGTCTGTCTTTTAAGCATCATGCTGGACCCCTAATATTTGAGAGTGTTATCAGTTTACAATGAACAATGGAAATTAATTTTGATAAGATCACAGTGTTTATTTTTTCAGTGCTGACAAGTATTATTTTTATGAGTATGTCTTATAATGCATAGAATCAAATTAGACCAATAAGATTTAAAATGCTTAAAAATAATAGCCATAATTATTGTACATTTTATGTAAATGAAACATTTATTATCATAATTTATTCCTTGCTAATTCTTAAACCATTCAAACTGAATAATTAAAATGATGTGATTTGAAAGAGCAAAAAAACCTATTTCATTTTAAGCACCTTTATTAATGAGAGGTTTTTTTTTAGACAAGCTCTGGTAAGATGTCTATAAATACTCTCAAGGCCAAAAGAGCTTTGACTAAAAATATTCAACTAATGTTTTTCACGCATTTCATGCTACTATGCAATTCTTCAGTTAGGACATCTACTTTTCACATTAGAGGTTATTTTAAAACAATAACTCAGTTAATTGTCTCTTTAAACAGTCTGCAAGATACCATAAATGTATGTAATGACTTTTGTGATTGTCCTCTCAGGGGTTCATTGGGAGTATACCTGTGGCCAATGTCTTTTTTGCCCTTGATACTATTGGAAAAGCCAAGAAGGGAGCCAAGACTTGAGAAAAACATTGTGGATCTCCACAACTCTGGATCCTCCTCAGGAGCAATTTCCAAACAACTGAAGGTACCGTCAGTATCTGTGCAAACAACAGTATGCAAATATAATAATCTTGGGACCCACAACTCTGCATCAGTTGGACAGGAAGCACACATTAACTCACAGGGCTGAAAGAAAGATGCACCTACTCCAGGATTCTTTTAAAAGCAAGTCTGAAGATTCTATATGATCACCAAGACAAAATCCTAGCCAGGTGACAGAGGAGGCCAGGGTTTGGCCTTATGGAAGGGAAATCCCTGATGAAATGAAACAAAAATTTCATTATAAAATATGGAAAAAGACAGATCCAAAAATCATCCCAGCTTTGAAGAGGCATCAGCAGTGTGTTGTGTGAGTGTTTTGGTGAAAAACATGGCTGGTGCAGTAGATAGTAGATGTCATCTGGAGGAAAGATGATTATCAAGAAATATTGAAACAGTAACTCAAGACATCAGCCAAAATGTTTAAACGGATCTTAAACATCACAAGTGGATCTTTCAGCAGGAGAATGATCTTGAACATTCTTCCAAGGTTGTGGCAAAATGATTTAAAAGCAATAAAGTGTGAGTATCTGAGTAGTCAACAAGGCACTTCTAGGAATCAACAAGGCACTTCTAGGAATCCCATAGAAAATCTGTGGACTGAACTGAAAAAGTTTGTCAAGTCAAGTCAAGTCAAATTTATTTATATAGCGCTTTTTACAACACATGTTGTCACAAAGAAGCTTTACAACTGTATGGGTCCAGATCCCTAATGAGCAAGCCAGAGGCGACCAAGACTCCAAAGAGAACCCATTCTCTATTGGGCGGCCCGCTAGCAGAAGTCCGTATTTATAGTCCAAATGTAGTTATAGTTGTAGTTCTAATTCCAGGCCAAGTAGTCACAGTCACTTCAGTGCAGATGGTGAGCCTCCGGTAGGAGTTGGCATCAGCACGTTTTCTTGCGGCAAAGGCACATCCACTGGCAAGCCAGGCCATCTCCTAGGTGCTTGTATGGAATCATCTTAGGTAGAAGCATGCAAAAAAGATATAAAATACAGGTTGAGTATGTGAGCATCAATTAAAGAAACCATTGATTTAAACATACATAGCTCATATGCCAGTGATTAGCATGTGGCTGTGACGGGCAGGGTGTGCGAACTAAAAAGGGAGCAATCACGCCAAGTCTCAGGGAAAAAGGATGGTTTAATGAATAAAGTGCGCAAGCCAAAAACCCATGAACTGATCCAAATTAAGGATATAATAACCAGCGGTCAACTGGTACAAAGACAAGACATATATAGACGAACAAACGACCCTCAGGTGAGACGGATCACGGGCTCCACCCACCTGAGGGACGAACACAACGCCACACCCACAGGACAAGCTGTCGCTGTAGACGGGGGCGACCAGTAGGGGGCCCGCCGTACCGTGACAGTGGCTCTGGCAGGCTAATCTATTGCAGCATAACGAAAGGGGTTCAGAGGTGACCACAGTCATGAGGGTCACTGAGACATTGCTTTCCAAATCATTGTCACAACTAGAGTGGTTCTATGACACAGCTGGATGACAACATCAACATCTCAGATTACTAGAAGACTCAACGACTGGGGGCCCCCGAGCTCCACATTTCATATGTAAGATATTAACTGAAGTCTTCATAAAATAGGTGAGTCTTAAGTGTAGATTTAAAGATTGGAACTGTGTCAGAATCTTGGATCAGAGCTGGAAGGCTATTCCATTACTGAGGGGTTTTAAAGGAGAAAGCTCTGCCTCTGGCTGTAGTCTTACATGTATGTCTGAACAAGACGGAGATACTGCAGTTCTCTGTGGAGTTCTGAGAAGCATTGGGAAGGCTGCCAAATCATTTGGATTATAATTAGAATGCTTTATTGTCATTGTGTAGGAGTGCATTATTAGAGAACATTAGAGAATATGTGAAATTAGTTCAATTTAAGCAATTAAAACACAATGCCACTAAATGCTAATTTGAATTGAATCGAATGACATAAATAAAGATAATGTTTATTGACTTTTCACAGGAAATGTATGGTAATGTGCAGCTGTGAAAATTTTTGTTTAAATATCATTAAGCATAGGTGAATATAAGGTCAACTATAACTTCAAAAAACAGGTGATGTTCAATGTCCTACTAATCAGAGGGGCTAAAAAAGTGAGACTGCTGTGTTCTGAAAATTCCAGCTTGGCATGCTGAATGTCTCTCCGTTTCCTACCTTCTGATATTATCCTTTGTTGCAAATGATCAAAGCACCTGCCAACAATAGGAAGCAATACATGTCATAAGACCACCATGTGCTTTTGCAAGATTCTTCCAATTTTGGAAAGCTTTGAAGTCAGCATTAAGCCTACCTCAGAATTCAGGGATCGTAGTGAATTATGTGAAAATTACTTGATCTTTTTGTCATGTCATCCTGCCATGACCACTTATTCAGTGGGAAGGAAGACCTTATTTTCTACCATTAAAGCTTGTAATAGCTTATAATATGAATGTGAAGAAATAGCTACTTCAAATAATTTGTTGTTTTCCAGATCGAACAGCGACATTACAACTATCCAACAAAAGTAATAAATAATACCTGCAATGATTTGTTCTTGGAATATAGCAAGAATATTTTCCCTATGTTAGGTGCGCGTGTTCACCATGCCCTGTGGCAACACTTGGCCATGGGATCAAACAACCTGTGCTACAGAGGTTTGCTGTAAAGTCAAGCAGAGCTGTCATGGTGCAATATTTTGGGCAACAAAAAAGTGCATTTCACCCCTCATGGGGCGAAAGAAATAAATTTTATGGGTAAACAAGAACATGTAGCCAATTAAAACAGCATGACGGATGACCATGGCAACACAGAGACAGGCCGATTTTCCTAGCTACCTGCAGAGAGTTTATAAATAGATCCTGTGTCAGACACAATATTGTTCTGCCCATTCAGTACCACTGCACTATGGGAGGCTATTGTGATTGATTTCCCTTGTGTTTCAAACATCAAAAGTTTTTCTTTGTGAAACTTTTAAAAGAGACAGTTTTTTTAGACAGCATGTAGGCTATCTCTTTCATCATTCAACATCCATAGTTATTTTTTCCACCAGAAATAATTTCTTGCTACTGATTGTAAATGTATGAAAACTTTAAAAAACCCACTTTAAAACAATTAGTTATTTTAGCGTGAGGAAAATCGTAATCCTAAGAACTCAGAAGAGAATCTCAGAAGAGATTCATAATCAAAAATACAATGCAATACTCTGGTATGATATATTGAGAAAATATTGGCATCCCATAGGTAAATATTGAATTAAAAGGATAAATAAACCAACAAGGAAGTGAATAATGAGATATATTTAATATCTATTTAATTATTTTAAGAAATGATAAAAGAAGAAGAAAAGAAAAAAGCTTTACTGTTGCTTGATCTTGGAATTATGCTGTCAGAAAAACCTCTAGGCTAGGTGACACATCTCCATGCCAACAAAGCTTTTTCTAAGAGTTGCCTAGGAAATACAAGGAACAAATGAAAGCATCTGCCACTTAGAGTGGTAACAGGTGTTTGGGTTAGATGAGACCTTTTTTGCTCTCACAAATATAGGAAGAGAGAGGCATATATCCTACTGTAAAGAGTATCAAAATTAGGCTACTGTGAAATAAGGAGTCTTTGTGTTTGTCTGCTAGAGGTCTTTGGGGCCTTTGGGAATATCAATATCATAATAAAATACAAGGATTTTCAGCCAAAACTACTGTGAACATGTCTTGAGCAAATTTGAACCTTTCTGCATATATTCTGCTTGGAGGAATTGTCTATGAAACCAGTAAAGCAACAGCTCACTGTTCTTGCCTTATTAGCTTTGCCTTATTAACATATGGCCAAGGGATATCCATGGTGATTTCAATTTTAGCTTATTCCTAGAATAAAACTCCTTAACGCATTTTAGGACAAGTTGAAAGTAGAATTTGGTGAAGCAGCGCTAGGCTATTTTGAAATACTTTACGTTTAAATTGGAAACAGCAATGAATCCCATGTCTGATGACATGATTTGTCTTTCGTTTGCCTTTGTTTGGTTATTGGATTTTGGATTGAAAAATGTTCAAATCAGTGTCCATGGGAATGTTTTCCTGAAATAAATTACATGCATAACTATAAAAGTTAATAAATATCTGTTGTAATTGGGATAAGTGGCCAAACAAATACATTTATTACAGGGTTGGTTTGCGCACTGCTTGCGCAGTGCGGTGTGACGAAGCACAACGTTTCCTTTCCTGAACTTTGAACTTTTAAGGAACCCTCCAATCAGACCACAGCTTATTGTCTCGTGGTGGAGAAGTTGGGCTGCTAAATGTTCATTCAACATGGTGAGTTGCATACCCGATAATTTTACAAGTTTACAATTCTGGAGGATTCATATCGGCAAAAGACTATAGGGAACTACTTATAGACTATAGGAAGTTGAATAGCCCTAATTTTATATGATTGTATGGTCATGACTACCCAGTCGTTTAAGACCCATAAACTGCTAAGCTAGTTAGCTGGCGGGCTAACTGGCTGAGCTCGAGCGCGGTAGCCGCGCGCCGTCTCTCTCCCTCGCGCAGCCGCAGTTGACCTTCGGCGTGTTTGTTGTGAGATGTAAAACATTTGTAGTGATGTTGTAAACATGGATGTGTACCATCTGAACAGGGTCGTGTAGATTTCACCATGGCACAGAGCTCCTGTGCGGACAAGTAACGAGAGCGTTCGCCTGAGCTAGCTGCTTAGCCGGTTAGCCGGTTAGCTATCTCGCTGCCTGACTGACTACACAACGTTTCTCGCACGTCTCTTCAACAGACGTCTGTACATGATCCACTTGGGCAGCTACGGAGCCATATATGAAATAAATAAGGACATGGAGATATATTGGTTGATGGCAGCTACACGTTGCTCGAAACCTATTTTGATGTAGATCTTTTTACTTTTGGTCGCTTATAAACTTGAGGTTTTACAAACTATCTGGGGGAGCCAGGATCAGATGTTGGTTGGGCTTTATAACCGACCATTTGATCCGTTATAACTCTCCTAAATGCGATATCTTCTATTTCTTACATTATCTGGTTTCATTACATATCTTGGCGTTCACGTGGTTACTTTCAATTCAATCAACGGGCTGTTCTTGCACATTTATTTTTTGTCAAGTTCGAGTTGAAATCAGCTGCCATCTAATAACCGAGAGTTATACCAAAATAGAAATTGAAAACCCGACTGTCCACACTGAACAGCAGTAGCTATCATACCTAAAGTGTATTTTAGCGTCTTAAACTAAGAGCTTGAGTTGTAACTGTATGGGCTCTCTTGTTCATGACAGTCCTCAGGTGATGGTAATAATGGCCCAAGCCAAGCACCACCTTTTCCTGGTGTCCCACCGTCAGGGATGCCCCCACCTTTTGTAAGTTGGTGTCAGAAAGCCAATATTGTGTTTTGTCTTGCCTGTGTCACTACTTGGTTTTTTTTTATTTTTTATTATTATTATTTTTTTTTAATACATAATAACCTTTTTTGTGTTTTTCTTTTCTCCTTCCAAGATGGGACCACCAGGAATGCCACCTCACTTCCCACCGATGGGAATGCCCCCCATGGGTCAGAGGCCCCCCAACATGGCTCCCATCCCCCCAGGGATGATGCCCCCCATGATGCCTCCAATGGGAGCGCCTCCCATCGGACAGGTAAGATTATAGTGATACTAAATACTAAAAACATTACTCTCAATTTAGTTTTTCAGCCTCTCTTCCTAGAAACCACAGAATGCTGTTTATATTTGCTCAATTTGGGTTCATAAAAAACATGTTGTACCTGTACTGCTCATTAACACTCTCAGATGTGCTGTTTGTGCATCAGACATCAGAATCATTATCTTGGAGAAGCTGGGCGGGGGTGCCATTTTCCTCCCACACACTTAATGATGTGAGATTTAGCCCTGGTTATTTTTACCTCCATGGCAATCGCTGTATTTTCTGACGAGGGCCTGTTGCCCCACCTGCACGTCTGGTGAAATGACTTCCATCAGAAGGTGTGATCGTGGAAGTGTTGAGCCCAGGAGGTGCCGGCAGGCTGTAGATAGAGCTCTATGACTTTACAGGGCGCAAGCTGTGGCTTCGGAAAGGGGTTTCAACACACACACACACACATTCTTACGCTTGCTCTCTCTCATCTCACACTGTGTATTAATACCCTGTGACGCGCTGGAGAGAAATTAGCAGCCCAGATTAATTTTTCATTAATCTCTTTTATTAGATGCCAGGCATGATGCCACCAATGATGCCCGGTATGATGATGCCACCACGAATGCCAGCTGCGACGTTGCAGCCTACAGGACCGGTAAAGGAGCCCCCTTCACCTTCCCAGCCAGCCTCACCATTTAGAAATGCACCCTAACAACTGTCAGGGGTGTTGGAATTAGCATAATGAATGCAGTGCAAACAGGGGAAAGTTACCCATTTAGATCTGCTACTCTATTTTTATATAAGGAGCTCGGTCTAATGAGTTGTGTCTTCCACATTTATAAATAACATCACAGATCATGTCATGAATTCTTTTTTTTTTTTTTTCTAAGGAAAATCTCGATTTCTGAGATGTCCTTTTTGAATATAGGGATGTTTGTTGAACTGATTCATTATTAATGCTTTGTGTAAAGATAACTTAGAGACGTCTGTTTATGTATATATTTGTGGGGCAGCTCTCAACTGAATAGACATCCACAGTGCAGATAAAGGTGTTTCTGTCATTGAAGGCTCATACCTAAATGACTCATTACATTTTTGTGGTCATGCAACTATATCAAGGTGCAGGAAGAGTGGTCATTTACATATTCCACAAATAGATAAGCATTCTGTTCTCCATGAGCTCTGGCATGGAGAACTGCCTCCACCTCCAACGCTCGATTTCACCCCCATGGTTGCCCATGTTGGAGAGAAGGGTCGGCCATGCTGTCCTCAGTGTGTATTACAGGATGAAGGTGGATCTTGCTCAGGCTTACACGTTCACCCGTTCCCTTTTATCCAATGCCTCAAATGCATTTGCTAGATTTTGGTTTTAAATGCTTTCTCAATCCAGTCTTTGTGCTCTCATCCACACAGCCTGGCGTTAGTCCTGTGGATACTGCAGGTACGACACCTTACTTCATCGTAGATGTGAATAATAAATGTTTCTCCTATGATAAGTGTTGCTGTTATTTATTGTTTCCTGAATAATTATATTAATGTTTTATACTTTTAGCTACTGCTGCCCCAGGTACCACTGTAAGTATAACCAAAACATTGTAAAAGTGTACAATATTTAGCTCATTTAGATTGGTGTAGGTATAAGTATAGGCCAAACCATTCTACCATTGCTTATTTACCACTGGGGCACCATTATGATAACTGGGAGTCAGCAGGTCTTTCTCTTCTTGACAGTGTTGATTTCTATTCTTGCAGAGCTCAGCAAATGACTCTCCTCCAGACGACCAGCCTAAGAAGGTCGGTAGAGTCAGACAGCTGCAAACCTAACGTTACCCCAACTATAACTATAAACTAGAAACTGCAATAAATATAATAAATATCTGGAGCAAGACATGTGACTTTCATTGCTTGTGGTTGATAGTGTTAATGCCCTTAAAGACAAAAATAGATTATATGAACACACATAAAGACGTTCTGAACATACACAAACTCCTGCAGAAATCCGTGTGGACAGAGCACAAATCTTTGGATGGGAAAACCTACTACTACAACACAGAGAGTAAGCAGTCTACATGGGAGAAACCGGACGAACTCAAGACTCCTGCAGAGGTAAAGAGGTTAAACCAAACAAAATGATGCAAAAGTCTGCAGTCTGTTGCTGTTTCACAGTTTGCCTTCTGGGCAATGTGGCAGGAATATGCATCAAAGGTCAGATTGTTTTCTTCATGCGTCTTCCGTCCTTCACCAGCTAAAAGGCTTCATCTTGGCCCAAAGGACTGCTGGTCATTTGATTTTCACAACGATGATGTCACAAACAAAATGTTGCAAACAAAATCTTCAGGGTACAGTAGGTAGGGCAGTTAGTAATGCGATGACATTGCGTTTCTTTGTTGCAGCAACTGCTGTCAAAGTGCCCATGGAAGGAGTACAAGTCGGACGCGGGGAAGCCCTATTACTACAACTCTCAGACCAAAGAGTCTCGCTGGACTAAGCCGAAAGAACTGGAGGATCTGGAAGGTAAGCCTCTTTCGCAAGGCCGTTTAAGCTTTTACCATCACATTTAATAAGGAGTAAAGCCAAAGGAGGTTACAAGTAGTGGCATCAGCAAAGATGTGGATTGGTAGTAGAATGGTAGTATAATATGTATATGTAGAATAACGGTAGTATAATATGTAGTGTAATGGCTACCAGTTACAAACGGGAGCATGAATGCCTGCTCTGGGTGCCCTTGTTGATGCAGGTGTAATGTGGTTTTGACAGCAGAAATAATTGTAGCTCAGTTAAGGGTGGGAGATATGAAATTTTGTCATAATAACCAAGCTCAAAGACATGCAAAAGTGAATCGTATAGTATGACATGTTCTGTCCCCCTAGTGTTTCGATAGTTCAGTATCCAGTAATAAAGTGGATCCATACTATGTTCACAGACCATCAGGATAATTGTCTACAAGGTTGCTGTGCTGATTGCCATAATACTCAACATATATCTACTATAGGGTCTCTCATGTATGATTCATAACAAAATTTGTGACGTAGGAAAAAAGGATTCAGTTTGAGTTGTATGAATGAATAAATGAATGTTTCAATTTATAATGAATTAGTTGTGTGATGGCTGTGCTCAGTTAGTCAGATATTTCTCAAATCAAAGTTATCTGTAAACATTTGAGTCCTGATTTGCTATTTCAAAGGTGAATGCAACATATCTAGTCATCCAGCTTATCTAACGGAATGGCAAGTGTGTATCAATTAGGTTGTACAACCCTGCTCATCTTGTTTCTCATGAGGTCCTGAAACCTTTACCATTATCACCGTCACATCTATTAGAACATTAAAAATATATCTATGATAAAAGCAGCCAGCAATGAACAAAGGTGTGCTGGTGGGATTGACAATATCCTCCCGAGTATTAATTCCACCATCTAATGACATCCCCAGTCAAGGTCAGCAACTCCCCGGCCTCACTGTATACAGTGCTGGTTGGAAATCACTTTTCTGAGTTGCCTGACCGCTTGCCAGAATCTGCTTGGATTGTCCGACACACAAACGCAATACGACTGCAAAATCGATTATCAAACTGCAGCATAAGGTGTCCTGTTGCCATGTGTACCTTTGTGCTTGAACATGGTGTTCATTATGGGCAAACTGTAACGAGCACAGAAATCCAATATCAGAAAACCACTCTGCTTCAGATCGGGGAGGACATGCTTCCCAATAACGCCACGTGAACATTGAAGTCCCCCCAGAACAGTCCCCAGAAGGGGCACATTCCAACATCCCCTCCGAGGAATCCTAGAAGGCCGGGTACTCCGAACTGCCACAAACAGTCAGTGCCCGTTCCCCAACCTAAAGGCGCAGGAAAGCAACTCTCTTGTCTACCAGAGAAAACCCCAACACACAGGCAGCGAGCTGGGGAACTATGAGTAAGCTCATTCCTGCCTTCTACCTTTCACCATGGGCAGCTACAGAAAGGAATAAAGTCTAGCCTCTCAAGAGGATTGGTTTCAAAACCTACACTGTGCGTTGAGGTGAGCCCAACTGTATCTCTCAGCCTCACACACCAGCTCGAACTCTGGTCTAACCTGCGCCTTCGGGTTGGGGAACGGGCTCTGACTGTTTGTGGCAGTTTGGAGTATTTGGCCTTCTTGGAGTCCTTGGAGGGGATACTGGAAAGTGTTCCTTCTGGGGATTCCATTGTTCTGCTGGGGAACTTCAATGCTCATGTGGCGTTGGCTCTAGGTCTGCCCCCGTGAAACACCTCACCTATATGGAGGAGCAGCGACTCTTCTCAAGAGTCTTTCCAGATGACTGATCTCCTCACCCTGTCTCCAAGAGACCCCGGACACCCTGCGGAGGCAACTAATTTTATCCACTTGTATCCAGTCTTAATTCTTTTGGTCACTACCCAGAGTTCATGACCATAGGTGAGAGTTGTAATGTAGACACCAACTAACTCTCTTCACCACAGTGGTCCAATACAGCATTTGAAACATGGTCACACTCCATGTTCCCAGGGCCAACTTCAGTAACCGAGGATCAGAATTCCAAGGCCCTCATCTTCGGCCACTATCCGGACCCTGGCAACCCTGATCCAGGCATAGGTAACTGGATCCTGAAATTTATGAATTCCATTGGACTTTTTATGGATCACTCTTTGTCTGGCCTGTCACCTAGGATGAGTTTGCCTTGAGAGACCCTACTAGGGGCTTTGCTCTTGACAACATAGCTCCCAGAATCATGCAGGCACAAAAAAACCTCCACTACAATTAGATGGTGATCCATGGAGCAGTGGATTGGTTTGCTCAACCAGTCTACTTGTGTTTTGTGGATCTGGAGAATATGGTACTGCTACATGCTATCCAGTACCTGCACAAATGTATCAGGAATTTGGTCTGTGTGGCTGTCAGTAAGTTAGTAAGTTTCCAGTTAGGGCTGCTCTTTCACCGATTCTGTTCAGAATTTTTATGGATAGAATTTCTTGCCATAACAAAGTGGTGAAGGGGGTTCGGTTTGGTGGCCTCAGTATTTCACATCTCCTTTTTGCAGATGATGTAGTTCTGTTGGCTTCATCAGGCCAGGGCCTCCAACTCTCACTGGATCAGTTCACAGCAAACTGCAAAATGGCTGGGATGAAATTGAGACCATGGTACTCAGACAAGGGTGGAATGCCCTCTCAGAGTTGGCAGTGAGTCCTTGCCACAAGTGGAGGAGTTCAAGTATATCGTCATTTTGTTCACAAATGAGGGAAGGATGGAACAGGAGGTTGATGGTCAGTCTACATTCCAACTCTCACCTATGATCAGGAACTCTGGGTAGTGACCGAAATAATTAGATTGCGGATACAAGTGGCTGAATACACAGATGCGAATGGATAGATTGATGGATGAGGCAGTCCCATTCCATCTAACTGAGGAAATGGTGTCTGTAAGGCCCCTTTCTCAACTCAAAGTCCATGTTGACTCTCGGCACATGGCGTTAGTGTTCGTCTTTCCCCTTATGGCTACGTCCCTCTTTGTTCTTGGGAAGAAAGATTGCAAATCAGATTGTGAACTGATTGGGTATTAAAAAGATTGTGATATGGATTTTTGGAAGATCACCCACTCCTAGGCTCAAATAATTGTAAAGGCTCAGAATATGAATTCTTCTTTGCTACATTTTATTAATTTTTTAGAGAATTAATTGTGCCACCAGTTGTGGACGAATCGTATCTCGAGTATGTGTGTTTACCAAATCTGCACCTCAGTTCAGTACATGATCCTCTTGTCTTTTCCTTCTCCCAGCAATGATCAAGGCAGAGGAGAATGGGTAAGCCTTTAGACTTGTATCAGTCTTACACTGTGTAGTTTCTTTGGTATTATACTGTGGTGTGGAGGTGAGTCCCTGGTGTTGTCAGCTTATCGTGTGTGTTTGTCAGAATGGCGGATGTCCCGGCTCCTGGCACCGTCCCCACTCTCGCCGCGCCAGTAGAGACACCTGTCACTGAGACTGTTGTCGCCGAGGCCGATGTCCCCGTGACAACGAGTGTCGTTGAAGAACAGCCCGCTCAGGTGCCCGTACAGGGGCCAGAGGTCATCAGTGAGCAAACACCGACTGTGACGGAGGAAGTCACCAGCACAGAGACACCTGTCAGGTAGGCCTAATACACAGGCATGCACAGACATGGAGGAATATCGAAACATTAAAAAACAAATAGAAGCCAAGTCTCAACTTGTTTGTGTTTTGCCTCCTATTAAAACACCCATACATTGGAAGTTCTGAGCACTTCTTTGCAGTTATCCAGGGTTTAACCACAGGGGGTATCTGTCCCTGGTCTGGTTTGGCCACAGTGGGAACAGTGGTTTAGCCAGTTGGAGGGATCAGTCTGTCCGAGTTTAGCCAGTTGTAGTGGTTAGTCCGAGTTTAGCCAGTTGTAGTGGTTAGTCTCTGGCCCAGTTTAGCCAGTGGTGGCAGGGTGGGGGTGTAGGTCCAGTCTCTGGCCCAGTTTAGATACAGTGGGGATCTGTCTGGCCTCTCCACCGTATCCCTGGCGGTAACCCTTTTTTCAGCCCATCGGACAGACTATCGTCTGTCTGTCCAACATGGCCCTTACAGTTGTGAGGGTTGGTCTTGCGCACAGCCAAGGTTCACTGAAGGTCTGCCCCCGACACATCAAAGTCCGGTGTGTTCGCACAGGTGTTTGCCAACTTGATTTGTAATGGAAATGTCTTGGCACATGTGTCTCTGGCCTGCTTCGTTACCACAGCAACGACACATCTAAAGAGGAGAGGCCCGAGCTTGTGAAGAAAGTCTACAAGTGGAACACCAAAGAGGAGGCAAAGCAGGCCTTCAAAGAACTGCTCAAGGAAAAGGTGGAGAGTGCTCTCTTCCCCCCCCCCACCCACCCTCTCCTCTATAATCTTTTTATTTATTTATTTGATTTCATTTCTTTGTTCAGTCTCTCTCTCTCTCCTTCACTCCTCTCCTGTGGCACTACAAATATTGTATTGGTCGCAGCCATGCCTGCATGGGTGTGATTCTATATTTAGCGTGCTTTAATTTGCCGCACAAAGCAGTCCTCCGAGGCTCCTCCCCCCTCACCCTCTGCTCCCCTTAATTGCTGTGTCTGTATGATTAAGGGTGGGGGTGTGGGGAGGGGGGCGGGGTGCCATGCAATTGCACGCTCCAATAAGCAGCGCTTTACAACACACGACTGACAGAAACGCCTGATAGAGCCCCTCTGTCCTTCTCTACCTCCAGACCTCTCGTGTGTGTGTGTGTGTGTGTGTGTGTGTGTGTGTGTGTGTGTCGGCCCCCTTGCATCCTTCTCTACCTCCTCCCCCTTCTCCTCACCCCATTCCTGTTCTCCGAGGTGTGGTGATGGCGTACAGAGATGTACATGAGTCAGGGGCATTTCTAGAGCGTATGGCATTGTCCTTACAGCTGCTGCTGTAGCACTCGCTGGGTGATTAGCTGAACACCTGGACTTCACCACAGAGTGGAGGCTTTGGCATCACTTTCTATTTCTCTCTCACTCACACACACACACACTTGTGCTTGCGACTGCAAATATATTTCATGCTCGTGTTAGTTTCTTCGGCAAATGTAATTTTAAGCTCTTACATAATTAACAACTAACACCAAACATACGTTATTAACTCAGATAAATCATTTAGATGCCTCTGGTAGTGCAAAGTAAGATTAATTGAATTCAGCAGAGCACAAATGAACTGCGTCGGGGTCAATGTAGAAGCTAGCAGGGCGGGGTACGTTAACGGGCCCTCACGTGTGCCTGTGTGTGCAGGGAGTGTCGTCGAACGCTTCGTGGGAGCAGGCCATGAAGATGATCATCAACGATCCTCGTTACAGGTGCTGCACACCACTGCTCCTGAACCCAAACCCTCCTAATTAAGGATTAAATATTAATTACACACTCCCCATCCCAAACTGCTGGAAATATTATCTTGCTTCGTGTGTGTGTGTGTGTGTGGCAGTGCCCTGCCCAAGCTGAGTGAGAAGAAGCAGGCCTTTAATGCCTATAAGGTTCAGACTGAGAAGGAGGAGAAAGAGGAGGCCAGGATCAAATACAAGGAGTCAAAGGAGACGTTTCAGCGCTTCCTGGAGAATCACGACAAAATGACCTCCACCACCAGATACAAGTGAGCACCCCCGTCTCTAGGGAAGAGGTGATCCATCAGCTACAGCCCTGAATCACATTGCAGAAACGTGATGGGACAGTGTTTCATTTATCTGGACAATAATGATAGAAAAGATGTGAGCTATGTCACCAGTCATGAGTTTGCCTTTCTTAAAAAAAAATCTAATATATTCCAAAATAAACCAAACCAAATTTGAACGTGGTTCACCTGATTTGACTCTCTAAGCACACTAAAATTCTCTCGAGTGTTTTGAGTATCCAGAGGTGGCACACGTGGGGGTGCTGGGTGAGGGGACGTCTGGTGGCAACGGCCCAAACGCCAAACAAAAGTGCACCAGCCAAGTAATGGAATTTACCGCCTCGTTCTTGGTTGTTGGGGATTTGGCATTCTGGTTTGGAAGTCGGAAATGCTTTTGGGAAATCTTCGTTCCTGGCCTGTATCAGAAAGCGTTCTTTTACGCTGACCACCTCCTGAAGTGGAGCGTGGCGGTGACGTCAGTCTACAGGACATTTTAGCGCTCCTCTTACTCCATGTTGCGGCAACAGTTCAATGTTTGACTCATTATTGGGAGTGCTAGATTTCACAGCCTCGTCATCTTCATTAGCCTGTATATAAAATGACCATCACCAATATATCTACTATTATAAACTGATTGCAGTTACAATTTTAGCTTTCATCAGTTTTATTCAAATATATGAATGTTTGTTGCACATTCAAGCAGTTTTTTCAGCATATAATTGAAACCCTACACTCCTTGTTGTCTTCTTTAAAAGAAATGTTAGACCACGGCCAGATGAGAGTACGCGTTGTTGACGGTTACGGGAGCTGTTGGCCTGGATCAGCACTGTATTGACTGATCCTGGTCAGGGAAAATTGGATCAGCCTCACGAAATGTCGATTAGTCTGTCTGTAACCAGAACTCTTTGTTTCCAAGGAGACACCCAACAGTCCATCCCCTCCTTTGTCCTGTCAGTCAGGAGCAACAAGTCGAGGGTCCGTGTTCAGGGGCCTCCACACTCCTTTTCATTTGGCTTTTTTTTTTTCGTCCCTTTCGTCCGCAAGATTACCTAATTTACATAATTCACTTCTTGTAAGTGTACAGTTGGCTGGGCCTGAATATGTGTGTACCGTGTTCCAGATGGTCGAGCTCTTGGCGACTTCTCACAATGTCCAATAGCGGCTTATTACAGAGTGGTGCACTGCTACCTCCTTCTGGCAAGTAGAGGTATTGCAGCAGCCTGTTTGGTTCTCGGGTCATAATTGTGTGTATGCGTGCCTGTGTGTACTAGGAAAGCGGAGCAGATGTTTGGCGATCAGGAGGTGTGGAGCTGTGTTCCAGAGAGAGACAGGCTGGAGATATATGAAGATGTGCTGTTTTACCTGGCCAAGAAAGA
Organism: Brachyhypopomus gauderio; assembly: GCF_052324685.1. Lineage (NCBI taxonomy): Eukaryota > Metazoa > Chordata > Actinopteri > Gymnotiformes > Hypopomidae > Brachyhypopomus > Brachyhypopomus gauderio. Next base: position 17,107,883 of record NC_135214.1, read on the forward strand.
GAAGGTACTATATTTCCTCTGCCAATCATGTGGCCAGATCAGTGTTTGGTTGCCGAGCGTTCCGATCAGCTGACCATACAGCCTGCTGCTACGTCCACGAACAGGACGTATTCTTTGCGGGTGTTGGGGACCGGGCACAGTGCTGGCTCCTGTATTTAGGCTACTGCCCATTCTCAACATTGTCTCTCCATCTGTAGGAGCAAGCCAAGCAGCTGAGGAAGAGGAATTGGGAGGCACTGAAGAACATTTTGGATAACATGGCCAACGTTACGTACCGCACCACCTGGTCGGAGGCTCAGCAGTACCTGCTAGACAATCCCACCTTTGCTGAGGACGAGGAACTACAGAGTATTAGCATACACCCACACACACACCCGCTAAACATGTACACACACACCCATTTAACTTCGCTGTCACCACGGCTGGAGATACGACCCCCCCCCCCCCAGAGGAAGTGTTGGCTCCTGTGCAGTCCAAGCTGGTGGTGTGAGACCATCTCCTTCTCTTTGTTAGACATGGACAAGGAAGATGCACTGATCTGCTTCGAGGAGCACATCCGAGCCCTGGAGAAGGAGGAGGAGGAGGAGAAGCAGAAAGGCCTCCTGAGGGAGAGACGCAGACAGCGCAAGAACAGGGAGAGCTTCCAGGTACACACACACACACACACACACAAATGACGCATCGGAGTATGGCCATGTAACCACATAGTAATTGTTCAGGAGTGAATGTAAATGTATAACCAAGCGGACAGATATTGGATATGACCCAGCTGATCATTGCTTAGAAATAAACCAATAGCTGTTTCAGTAAAGCAGAAAACATTTTTGTGAGCAGTCATCTGCTTTATTCATGCTTTTTGACTCTATGTAACTATGAAGAGCTTTGTGTCTCAGCTCTGTGTCTTTTGTGCTGGGTGGGGCTGTGTGTAGAAATTTCTGGATGAGCTGCATGACCACGGTCAGTTGCACTCCATGTCGGCTTGGATGGAGATGTATCCAACCGTCAGCGCAGACATTCGCTTCGCCAGCATGCTGGGCCAGCCAGGTCAGACACACACACACACACACACACACCCTCTCTTGCTCTGCCTCTGTCTGAGTCTTCTATGCTAGTGCAGGTTAGAAAACACACCTCTCACTTCCCGAGGTTAATAGAAAATAACATTTTCATTACATTTACATTCATTTATAAGGAGCCACACGTGTTTTTGCTCCTTGTTGGTGGTGATCCAGCACCTCCTCATGTGGAGGAGGGAGGAGTGAACTAGCGTGGCTGCTTATAAACACACCAGTGAGACTGTTCTCCTTCACAGCCCTCTCCCCGGTCCAGGGTAACCTCCCACACCACTCCGCTGAAAGAGAGGTTAAGTGAAGCAGTAAAAACAACTGTGTGAGAGATTAGTGCCCCTTGCTTTCCCCTTCCTGGGTCACACTGCAGTCAGAGGAGCAGTTAGGGCCATGACCACACACACACACACACACACCTCCACCAAACGGGACCTTCCTTCCTGTGGTTCAGTTTCTCACTCACTCCTCTTCTTCCTCAGGCTCCACACCGCTGGACTTGTTCAAGTTCTATGTGGAAGATCTCAAAGCTCGTTACCATGATGAGAAGAGGATCATCAAAGATATCTTAAAGGTGAGGCCGCCATCTCTGTTGGACTGGGGCTGATCTAGAGCTTAACGGAGTCGTCCCTCCGCATCTCCCAATCGACCGCGGAGGAGTACGTCTAAGTTCAAAGCACGCCCTTACCGCAATGGACACGTTCTCTGTGCAGGATAAGGGTTTCCTGGTGGAGATCAGCACCAGCTTTGAGGATTTTGGCTCCGTGATCAGCTCCGATAAGAGGGCCACCACGCTGGACGCAGGCAACATTAAACTGGCCTTCAACAGCGTAAGCGTCCTTTCCCTCCACTTGGGTTTCACTTGCAGGGGCCGCCGTTCACGGAGAGGTGGCTGGAGTGCATGCTTCATTTTCATCACAGTGGCTCGGCTGGTCGTGCCTAGTTCAACACGGACGTCCCTAAATGTTTTCTAACCGTTGCTGTGTGCACGCGTGTGCAGCTTCTAGAGAAGGCCGAGGCACGGGAGAGAGAGAGGGAGAAGGAGGAGGCCCGGAAGATGAAGCGGAAAGAGGCGGCCTTTAAGAGCATGCTGAAACAGGCCACGCCCCCCCTGGAGCCCGAGACCACGTGGGAGGGGGTATGGGCCGCCGCACTGAGATGAAGCCACTCCTGCAGGGTGTTTTGAACATTGCTGTTAAGGGCTTTGCTCTTGTTTCAGGTGAGGGAGCGGTTCCTGAAGGAGCCTGCGTTTGAGGACATTACCCTGGAGTCGGAGAGAAAGAGGATATTTAAAGATTTTATGCACGTTCTGGAGGTAAGGTTACATGATGACTTTTTTCTTTCAACATTCATGTGTACATATACAAATCAGTACCAGCTTGAGTTTGTTGTGTAGGTGAGGGTGTGTGCAGTGTTTGTGTAGGTGAGGGTGTGTGTAGTGTTTCTCCTAATGTGATTGAGCTCCATCTCTTTCTCCTCTCCTGACTCTGTAGCACGAGTGCCAGCACCATCACTCCAAAACCAAGAAACACTCAAAGAAATCCAAGAAGCACCACAGAAAGCGGTCCCGCTCTCGTTCTGTACGTCAGACCCACAACACACACACACACACACACCCACCCATTTGAGTCAAATTCACAAAGTCTCTGCTAACCCAGGCTCCTCCCTCAGGGCTCCGAGTCCGAGGAGGACGACTATCACTCGAAGAAGAAGAAGCGGTCCACGTCTAAGTCTCCGTCTGAGCACTCGTCCTCTGGGGAGTCTGGTCAGTGCCCCCCTCCCCCCTCATTACTGCACCGCCCACCAGTCCCGCTCGCCAACCCGGTGTGACGCCTGTTCATATTTTCACAGAGAGAAGTTACAAAAAGTCCAAGAAGCACAAGAAGAAGACCAAGAAGAGGCGACACAAGTCGGTGAGTATGGAAGACGAGGTGCTCGACGAAGGACGTTCCGATCGAGCACCACGCCCGCCAGCTCTGTGGAGCGCATGTCCTTAGCAACGCATTCAAAAGGAACCGGTTCGGTTCAAATGCAGACTTGTGTGCGTGGCCTTCACTTTGCCCTGCGCTGGACGAGTCAGCTGAACTCCTCTCTCCACCCTCCAGGCGTCCCCCGAGTCAGACGGAGACAAGGACCGAAAGGGGAGAGACAAAGACAAGGAGAAGGAGAACGAGAAATCCAGAGGGAAAACCCGGGCTGAATCTAAACAGAAATCCCCCAAGAGGAAAGCAGCCAAAGAGGAGGTGAGGTCTGCTCTCCGGCGTGCGGAGGCACTCTCGAGATCGTAGCTCCGCAGCCGGGTCAAGGAAGCCTAAAGTGGCTCCGTGTTGGTCCTCCTCACCACTGAAAGGGATGTGCACCAGTGTCAGACACTGAGCAGTTCGGTCGTGTAGCTGTACATAACCTGCATTTAACAGGCTGCAGGTTGCATTCCGGCGCTCTTGGAGCCGCTGTGGTTCTCTGACGCCGGTTGACCGACTGGACTGCACTTCAGTGTACATTGTGTCAGCCTTTATCGGTCTCTTTAATGTTGGACCTGGTTTTGACCAATGCTGGATGTTTTAACGGGATGCTTTTAATATACATTTATACTGTACATACACTTGAATTGTAAATACAGTTCTATTTATGCAAACACTTACAGCAAAAACTAGACTTGCATTTACATATACATGCACAGAATATCCAGACATCACCTGCCCATTTTTTTAACAGGACATTACAAACTGTAAAAATAGTGCAGACAACCCGTCACTGTAGAACTAACATCTGATTAAATAGAACTGTCCAAAACAAGACTGATAGCCTACAGATCTAAAGTAGGTCCAGTGTAGCTGACCAATAGCTTAGTGTCTCTCTCTTATTCCCAGGGGGGGTGGGAGACCTCGGGCAGTGAACTAAGTGAAGGAGAGCTGGAGAAGAGGAGGAGAACTCTTCTGGAGCAGTTAGATGCACCATAATGTCCTTTCTCACTATTCACACACACACACACACACTCTCTCTCTCTCTCTCTCTCTCTCTCTCTCTCTCTCTCTCTCTCTCTCTCTCTCTCTCTCTCTCGCTCGCTCTTGCTCAAACATGCATTCCTCTTCACACGTACGTCTATGGCGATGCAGGCAAGACTCTGATGCCCCGCCTGGAGGCCATTTTCTCTGCTCTGGAGTATTTTGGAAAATGTGCTCACTCAGTATTGAACGTCAGCTTGAACCTTCTTGGTAGCTTCTCAGGAGATCACTGCCAGATCTAGAGCTCCGCACTGTGGAAACGTGCTCCAAGTCTGTATGTTCTTTTCCATTTACCTTCCAATCGGTTATGATGCCTTGAACCCCAGTGTCTCAAAACCTGTTTTTATGTAGTTGTACATTTATTTTGTTGTTGACAATAGTTAGTCTTTAAAATTGTTTACAGGCAAATAAACCCATAAATTGGCCCAGCCTTCCCAACACCGATCTCTCTGCACATTGGTCTTTCTGTGGGGGGGTGGGGTAGTTACTGCTTTGAAAAAAATGTTCTCAAAGGAATTTTACCAGTGTAGTGCTCTGATTCACACAATGTAATAAACTGTCCATAGAATGACTGATTTAAATGTTTTATTATTGGCTCATAAAAATGTTAGTGACTCCACATTTATCAAACTAATTTGAACAATATTTTAAATAACTTTTGATAAATCGGAAGGTTGGACAGAACTTTTATGGAAATGTCAACTACATTATGAGATGGGCTTTTCTGCTGATTTATTAAAGAGTTTCTCATCTGACCATCTTTCAAATAAAGACCTGAAACAAAGCAAAATCATCGTTATGTAAATAGTTTATTTAATCATTGGCATAGAGAAACTGTGGCTCTAACAAATATTAAAATCAAACATTGCTATAAGCATACAATTTCTGATTAGAAAGGAAATGTCAAAAACACACGCCAGTTTGATCCAGTTCTGGAATGGAAGACATGAACGCAGCATACGGATGTGCCTGTGTTAACTAGTTATGCGTTATGTGGGCTTATGGTGTCGAACGCTCAGTTACACTAATGCCTTAATACTATCAGGCAAGCGTGCAGGCCCTCTGCTACATACTGCGTTAAAGATAAACCAAATTCATGGTTCAGTTTAATTAAATATACAAAATGGAAAAACTATAAGTTAAAATAACATTCAAATGATGTAACGATGCTGAAATCTGTTTATGTGGTTTTAAACAATATGTACAATATTACAATATTAACCTTGAGCTAATGAAGGTTAAATAAAAACAAATGCAATACATTTTGTAGCAAAATAACTGTACATTCCCCCCCCCCCCCCCCAAATTCTGTTCTTTAACTGTTGGTCTTTTGTACTAGTTTTCACCTGCATTTCTTTTTACTTTATTAGAACAGAATGAACACCAGAATGAACTGGCCCTCATTTCAGTGGTGTCCACCTGAGTCCAATGGAGCGTAATTCACTTTAGTGGTTCAACGTTTCAGAGACGTTAGTGGTCGTGCCTTCATTAGTCAACAGTACTTTTGTTTTTTTTTGGAGAATAGCCCAATTTTAATGACCACTGAATCCAAGTATATTGAGATGCTTCTCCTGTTTTGACTCTTTGGTATACACTGTAGATGGATTCAAACTGTTACCATTCGATGTGTGCTATGCTGGAATGCGTCGTCTTCTGCAGATTGTGCCTCCTTGCACTGTTAAACTAGGCACCAAGAGCAGGCAAGTTGGTTTCCAACAGTGAGTCTCTGGGGCACAACTTGGTTTGTGGTAGCCTGGAGCCCCAAGAAAAGCCTCCCGTTACTTTCACACAAGCATTGAGGCGAGTTGATTTTCTTTTTCTTCACACTTCATATCACTGCTGCCTGGAGGAATTAATGCGTCCATGTACAGCTGACATTAGCTCGATATGTAACCTTTTTCCCTCCAGCCTTCTCCGTACTCCCTCCATCAGCTTCTACATATTTTTATTTTATTTTTACAAAATCTTGGTCTACAAATCTGGTCGTGTGTAGATCAGGTCCTACACAGGTTTTCCACTGAAAACAGCAGCTTTTGTTTGGATGTGCAGTGATAGTTGGATGGCTGTAATCTCCGAGTACACGTAGCCCTTGTTCACACATGGGGGAATAAAGTGTTTTTGTACCACACTGTGCAGTCAAAGCAATATGGCAATTGGCACTGGAATGTGAAAAGACAAGACACTAGGAGCTCTCCTAGTCATGAGTATATATTAACAGGTACCCGACGTACCATCTCCGGACATGTTAAATCAGATGGAAAGACTCAATGTCCATTTCTAGTTCTGAAGGGTAAAGTCGGGTATAGCTTGAAGCAAAACCAAATATAAAAGATAAAGACATCTGATCATGCACATGTTAAAATCAGGCACTTGGCTTGTCAAAAGTATCTTGACATTTTGACCATTCAGACCAACTTCCAGTCTCTCAATCCTTCATCGGTCCATTTGACAGGCTGACTGCCCCGCCTCTGCACCCCAGCCTGTCCAATCACATCCACTCTGCCCTTATTACATGACCAACTCCACGTTGTTGATTGGCCGCAAGTTCTGATCATCGAAGCGTCTCCGTACACTCCTCCTCACCGCATCTGCGCGCCTGTAAGGCTGGTTTCTTAGATCTAATGGAGGCAATAGGACAAAAGACCTGTCAATCACTCCATCAAAGCCTTCTCATGGGGATCGGGGTGTGCTGGCAGCCAATCGGACAATGCAGCTTGAGCTAACTAGAAAATAACTTCAGACAAGTTTGAGCTGAAATTTTGATCTAGAGATTTTCACTAGACCAAACTCGTCTATAATGGGAACGATCTAAAAGTGCTGCTGACCACACCCTTAATTTAAGAAAATCGTATTGGCAGCTAGTCCAGGTTATGGTTACATTACTGTAGAATCTATTCTACATTAGTCACAGTGATCTTGTACAAATGCATTGGTAGCAGGGCTGTTCAGCTGATGGTGTTGTACATGAGGTAGATGTTCCAAAGCCACCTATGAGAAACCATCAGCATCAAGGAAATTTGAATTTATGGAATTTCATGACTTTGGAACAAGTACTTGAAAATGAAACCTATAGGGAGGGGTGGAGTGGGGGAAGGGTACTACACAGGCATTAAGATCCAAACACACAGGTTAGATAAAAGAGGGATAAATAGAAGTAGATGCTTGCCAGGTTTGAGAAACATCCATCACCACTGGGGTGCTACTGGACGAGTTCCTTACCCTCGAGTGCACATTGGGAAATTTAGTAATATTATTCTTCTTTAGGGCTGAGAGGAGAGGAGACAAAAATGGAGGTTAAAATAAAGTAGAGGTGACCGGACATGGCAAACCACACCGAACCAAGCTGTCCAGGGGTCAGAGGTCAGAGTTGCAAGGTCAGGCAGAATCATGAGGTGAGTATAGAAGCAATGGCCATAGAGAGAGCACCAGCATTCACTGAGCGAATGAGAGCAGAACTGTTGTATATACGTCTCCACTGATCAAGCTGCTTTGCACATTGGCCTCCAGCAACACGCCGTAAAGCAAATACCCATTTATGCAGGAAGGCGCAATAAAGACAAACCCAAACAATAACGTCTAATGGTAAATATTTCCGAGCATGGAGAACAGAAAGGTGCGTGCGTGCGTGTGGATGTTAGCGCTGAAGGGAGCACACAGCAAGGTGCAGTGTATTCCACTGAAAGCACAGGGCTGAGTAGTGTGGGAGTACTGGCATGTGTGCTAGGACCGAAGAGCTTCAGGTAGCAAACACACATTCCTTCATGCTTCATGCATCAGCTTATTTACATGACCCCAAAGCAACTAGCTGGAAAACAGGAAGTAACACAGGCACTTCCTGACAATCCAAGCTCGGCAAAGGAGGTTCAGAACTGCCGTGAAAGAGAAGCATCATTGTGAGGAAAATGAGTAGAGCGATGGAGGAGACTTAACGCCATGCGAAAAATGAAACACAACAATGACATCATACATACACAGTATCATGGACAAATGAACACACAGGCAAGTCATAATATCACAAGCCAAGCCAATAATGCCATACGACATGCATTTAACCTCAGTCCTATCCATCTTTATTTAAGACAGACACTTTTGAAGAAAACACTGAATGAAAAAGACTCTCTAGCTGGGTCTTTTAACACCTTCCATAAACCTTTCTGTGCACTTCATGGCTCATGAGACTCATTCAGACTTCATAGCAGCAGAGCAACTCTCCCATTTATATTTACATTTTTCATGTGCAAACATAAGCTGTACTTTTGCTAATACACAGTAGAGGGCGCCCTCACCCCAGCCTTGTAACATCACTGCCCATCGGAGCACAAAAAAGGTTTAAAGGTCTTAGGGTTTTAAAGGTCACATGCTGTGTTGCAATTAACACTGCAGCAGGATTGACTGAAACATTTCAGAAGTGTCTTTGGAAGTTAGGAAAATAGGAGCTCAGTAATTACAAAGAATGACTCGTCTGACATCATTGGCTCATTGTGAAATTACATTTGCTCTGATTGATGGTTACATTACACTGATGAATATGAATTCTTGATGACACTTCATGCAGAGGAAAGTGATGACATCATTCTGTCAAACCCCCCCCTCTCCCCACCATGCAGGGATTACAGGGGATGGTGGGGCAGTGATATGGACACACCCATACGACATCACACAAACACGCATATGTACTTGGACCACATCCAGATGAGTGAGTGAGTGAACCCCAAAGGAAAGAAAACAAAGTAAAAGAAATGTGAGCGATGCGAAGGGTTGCACACGGTGAAGAAAACGAGAGAAAGAGGAGAGAGCAGCTCTTTCCAGCGACCTTTAAGAGCGCGCGAGCGTGAACTTTAATAATGGAGCTCCTCGTTGAAGAAGCGGGAGCCCCGCTTGGCCGTGCGGGCGGTAAAGGGGACAGTCTTCAGCACTGCGTCCAGACAGCCACACACACACACACACACACACACACACACACACACACACACACACACACACACACAACAGACAGAGACACAAACACGGTTAACCAGCCAGCAGAGCAGCTAGCACATTAGCACAGCTGCCGCGTCTATGGTCAGCGCGGCATGGCCGGGTCCGATCCCGAGGCGAAGCTGACCCGGCCGGGGTCGAGCGGTAAGCGTTTATCGGAGGCGGCGTTCTGCTGTTTGTGGCGGAGCCGAGCGTGTCGGGTCAAGTTCTGCGCCGTTGCTCTGCAGACATGCTGTGTGCTATTGCAACACCTCAAGCAAACACGACCGACGAGGTGCGGGAGCCAACAGAGCTGCTGATACTCAACGCCTACGGGTCAGAAATGTTCTCAATAACAAATAAATACACAATTCAGATAAAAGCAGAGACAAAAAAAAGACATATTGACAGTTTCTTTAAGAACAGCTATCGACTATACAGCACACATTAGAAGACAAATCTAAAAGGCCACACATTGGTTAGTGGTTTAAGACTCCCATGTTAATCAAGAACACTATTACAAAGAGCAACTTCTGCATGCAGACCGACACAGAGCACACCAGCCAATCCCAGCAAAGTCCAGACCACAAAGAGGGTGTGTGCTCGGGTGTGTGTGTGTGTGAGTGACCTGTGATGATGTCCTCGATGGCCCCGTCCTTCCCTTCATAGACATGCCTGCTGTCCTTCACCTGCTTCTTCCTCAGCTCAGCGATGAGCTCCTGCTGCTGGCGTCTGTTCTTTTGAGCCGAGGACTGGTCACACACATACACACACAAGAGACACAGTGTGATGGCACATCAGGAGCATATGGACTCAACATCGCACCGTTCTGACCACTCAATGCCGACTGCCTGATCTGCTCAGAGATCCGTCCCAGCTAATTTAGTGCAGATGCTCCAGAGTACAAACCATCTCAACCACACTGATCTGGCATGCACTTACTTTTACTATAATCAACACAATACTGACACATCAATATAGACAAAATCAGGTTTAGGATTCCTGAAGAATCATAATCAAATCCATCGTTTATGGATTTATTCCTAGTGTACAGTATATTACATGCACATAGAAGCCATGGTCCACCCTCTCCTCACCATGGTCCACCCTCTCCTCACCTTCTGGCCCTCCTGATCCATCATGGCCTCCTGCTCCAGCAACTTCTCCATCATCATCTGCTCCTGCCGCTTCTTCTGCTCATTCTCCTCCTCCGCTTGCTGAGAGAGAGAAGATGACAGCAAACTAATCGATAAAGGGGTGACAGTGGAACGAATATGCAGGATGGATGCCCTGTGCTGTCTAGAGTGCGTCTGGAGTGTGTTTTGGCCCGTGCTGTGTAGAGTGTGTCTAGAGCAGGGGTACTCTAGACACACTCTAATGAAATAAATAAATGCTCCGGTTTTTTTTTTTGGCCCGTATCCAGTTAATCAGGAATGAGATTGGGTCCGGACAGGACTGCGTTCGGGTCCGGATCCGGACCGCGGTCCGCCAGTTGAGTACCCCTGGTCTAGAGTGTGTCTAGGCCCGTGCTGTGTAGTGTGTGTGTGTAGAGTGTGTCTAGGCCAGTGCTGTGTAGTGTGTGTCTAGAGTGCGTCAAGGCCCGTGCTGTGTAGTGTGTGTCTAGAGTGCGTCAAGGCCCGTGCTGTGTAGAGTGTGTCTAGAGTGTGTGTAGAGTGCGTCTAGGCCCGTGCTGTCTAGAGTGTGTCTAGAATGTGTCTACAGTGTGTCTAGGCACGTGCTGCAGGGATACAGGTGGGAGGTGACTGGATGTAGGTGGGGGGGTAGGGCTGCCACGATTAGTCGACTAGTCACGATTATGTCGACTATCAAAATAGTCGACGACTAATTTAATAGTCGATGCGTCGTGTTTTTTTTTTCTCTCCATACTGCTGCGGTCGCGTCTGCCTTTCTGTCCCTAACGCACATGTGCAGTAGTGGAAACCGAGGTAGACAGTGGACGATATCCCAGGACATTATACAGACTGGTATCATGGCTACCCGGCTACGGAACTCAAAAGTGTGGGATCATTTTCCGTAACCGGGTTCCGAAACGCGTGCAATATCTGCAAGGCAGAACTTTCCTTCCACGACAGCACAACCGCGATGTACGAGCACCTGAAGCATGTTGTGGCTTATTATGACAATGATGAAAAGGGACCGTCATCTCTGTAATCTAAATCGCTAGTTAGCTGCTAACGTTACCGTAAACAGAACGCTAACTTTGTACTTACTTATCGTGGTAACTGTAAAAGATAACATTAGTGATGGCGATTTGTTTCATTAGCCTTAGCACGCATTCGTGTGTTTTCTGTAACGTCAGTGAGACCAAAACTTTATTTTTGTGAATAATTCCTTAGTTTCAGGTACCTACCTAATTTGATTTATATGTAGCTACGTTTGATGCCAGAGACAAATGAAAGAAAGAAAAACCTAAAAAAAAAAATTCTTTATTATTGGATTTATTTTTGCGTTGTTTAAGCCAGTGCCTTATACTTATTTTAATAATTGTTGCAACAAGTTGCATATTTCATTAAAGGTTTAATATACTATGATCTTAATTGTTTTTATTTTTAGCTGAAATCTAATGATTATATAATAGCAGTTGCATTCTAGTGTGATAAGCTGTATGTTTTATATTCAATTAACGCACGATCCGATTAGTCGACTAATCATAAAAATTAATCGGTGATTAGTCGACTATAAAAATAATCGTTTGTGGCAGCCCTAGTGGGGGGTGACTGGATGTAGGTGGGGGGTGACTGGTTTACCCTGTATGCCTTCACGAAGCGCACAAACACGGGGAAGAAGACAGATGGAGGCGTGGTCTTTGAGCTCTCCCCAAAGAACTTCACTGCCTCCTCAAAGGCGTCCTGCAGGAGAAGAGCAGGGGTGAGGCTGGCTCTAACGGCCAGAGCTTTCCAACTTCAGCAAGAGAAAAACCCCTCTGGAAACACCGGAGACCGGAGGTCCAGGAGCGAGAGGTACCTGCGCGATCTTGGCGTCATCCTGCAGCTTCTTCAGCTTGTTCTCATTGTGCTGGATGAAGTCCTTGAGCAGCGTGTTGTGTCCGTGCATGCTGTACTCCCGCCTGGTCAGGTCCAGGCCTCTCTGGAGCTCCCTCACGTCCAGCAGAACGTTCTCCAGCGACACTGCAACACCGAGCGCGTGGACACATTCAACACACTGGGCACAAGCACAGCGACCACAAAGACACTACAGTTTAACCATCGTTTACCTGACTTAACCATTATTTAATGAGTTGGCATTAACAAATTTAACCATAATTTAGCTAACTGTGATTTTAAAAGTACACACATCATATATATAAATTATTAGAAAAGTTTAAACAGGTCAAATCTGCACTGTACCTGCGGCGGCCTTCTCCACGTAATGGAGCTCGTTGTAGAACAGTGACACCTGCTGGTACTTCTCCTTCACTACATTTGCAATGTAGTGCAAGAGTGTCAGCTTCCTGTCTGTGGACTTGGTATCCAGTAGCTGGAAGAGATGAGCACAGCTGAGCGGCGTGCGAACACTCCCGAGGCGTCTTGAGTGCAGCAGCTCGGGCGCTGTGACCGTACGGCGGTCCGAGACAGCGGGAGACCTACCAGGTCCAGACTCTGAAGTTTGAAGCCGTACACGGCACCTCGTTTACTGCTGTTCATGTAGTTGCCAAGAGCCAGAATAATCTGAGAGAGGGAGAGGAAGATGAGGAAGGTGTGGCTTAAGATGGAACAGATCTCTAGAGCATCCACGCAGATCCAGGAAGGTACAGCCTACTAACCTCCAGGATCTTCTTGAGCTTCTGTGAAGACTTGATGGACACAGACGCTGCAATGACGGCATGCAGTTGCTGTCAAATTGGGGGGAAAAAACAATAAAACACAAAAAACAAGCATCAATCAGAAGTTTCTAAAACGAAACATTTTACAAGCTTCTTAAACAAATACATTCTGAAGTGAACAGGGATTAAAAGAAGAGATTCATGAATTGGTAAACTGATCACAAGGTAGAGTGACGCAGACCAAGACCAACAAAGTCAAATCATTAAGGTACAGGAACCAAAAACATTGTTGGCTAATTACAAATGGTCCCAAAACAGGCAGCCATTTTAAACAGCAAGCAGACCCCGGGGGTTGGGGGGGTTCTCACCGGCGTGAGCATGACCACGCTCTCGCAGAAGTTGCCCACGAAGGCCATGATGGTCATCTTCTGCATGAGGCGCTCGATCTTGCTGAACTGCATCATGAAGCGGTCCTCGTCCGTTAAGTTCTCCACCGGCTTCCTCTCCTTCTCATACTGCCGTAGGGCTTTCACCTCCGCTTCAGTCGGGATGAAGCGCATCAAACACTCCACAAAGTCCACGGGTAGCGTCCGCAAGTCGAACCTGAGGCCGGGGGACGGACAGAGAGGCTCGTTAGGCACAGGGCAGACATGCGAGGTACGAGGTACTGTGTGAAGTTGGCCGCCCTCCTTGCTGCCTCCCCAGGGTCGTTTTAAACAACTAAGCATGCACAAATTTCTTGACTGGTAGAAACCCAACTTGGGAAGTCTTGGGAGTGATTTGAAACAGTGACTATGGTATGTCAGTGATTTATACTGATCCAGTTAATACTGTTGTCTTTTTGTTAATAATGGGGCATGTCGACCTCTTTCTCAGTGCAGTGCAGCTGCCACTGTGGCTGCTTGCCACTCTCGGGAGGGAAAAAACAAGTTACACTCCACCAGAAATGACGTCCATGACGGAAGGACGAGGATGATCAGTAGTGATATTTGTGTTGACGGTGCCTCTTGCAGAGAGTTGTTGGCAGAGCACAGCAAATTTGCAAGAGCATGACCGACATAGGGCTTGGTTACGAAACAGTGACACAAAGGACAACTCTATGATGTAGCCTTGGACAGTCTGAGTTGAGTCTAAAGCATGATAGTAATGACTCAGAAACCGGTGACAGCCTTGAAATGCAAGCGTTGACATGTTGAAAACAATGTGGGTAATTCCATGTGACATCAGAACGGCAGCGAATTAGACCGAGCAGGGCCATGCAGTGAGATCTTTAATGAAATGCTGACTGCACTAAGCTACATACAGCAATGAAGTGTCAAAACATGGTGGTCAAGAACCCGTCTCTAATTCTGGCCAGCACAGTGGCAGAGCCCTAAACAAAACCCTACAGGACACTGTTCCTGAAAGGCTGACAACTTCAGACCAACACAACTTACACCTGGATGGCTTTGCAGATTTCCTCGGGAGTCTTGCCCACTTTTCGGAGGGTAATGGCCAGGTTTTTGGCCCTGTTCGCATCCAGCAGGGAGACTTTATGCGGCCCTTTCTGGGAGGCCTTCTGTTTGCTGGATATGACGTCCACAGCAGGGCCCTGAGCTCTCGTCTTGAACATCTCTTCAAACTCATCTACATTCAGATCCTGAGAAACACGGGATAGTTACATTTCATTCTTTTCTTGAAATGTCATGTACAAATTCTTAATAAATTAAAAAAGTTAAACAAGAAACACAAATACACTTGGATACTTTAAGTGTAGCACAAATTCTCTAGGGTTTTGATTTTTGCAGTATTCAGTCACATTTACACGGTGACTACATTAGGCAACACTGACAACAACATAAAGGTGTCTTGATTTTTCATTTGTATTACCTGGGGTACTTGTTATCATTTGGAAGAGGACAAATATTGCTCTTTATTTTATGTGTAGGTTTGTGGGGGGAAAAAGGTTTTGTCCTATAACTTATGTAAGTGTATTACATGAGCTTGTTTGTGTATAAAGCTAGCTAGGCCAGCTAGCTTAATATATGCTTAAAATATAGTTTAATTAGGATTTGCTGCTGCTGGCTTAGTTACCAAGATAGGTAATATTTAATTTAATGGTAGTTCATTTTTAAAACAGTCAATCTTAAAAGTTTTCAGGTTCTCTCAAGTTTACCGCTGGAATAACAAGAGGAGGAACATTTGTATTTTTGTATGTTACTTGTATTTGTAACATAGTGCAAGCGAATTATTCAGTCAGATAGCTGTTTGTTGTGAAACTAAATGTAAACTAGATAGGCAAAGTTTGTGAACAAACTTTATGTTGGCTTGCAAAGCAGCTGAAACGTTGTTTTGAATGTTGTTGACCTCCTAATGTTAAAGGTTGTTTTAATGTTGATATCCTGCTAAATGATGTTGAAGGCTGTTTAAATGTTGACAACCTGCTAAATGATGTTAAAGGTTGTTTCAATGTTATCACTGTTAAATGATATTCAGTGTAGTGCTAGGGATCAGCTTTTGGGTAATTTCACCAAGTCTGATCACCAAGTCTTGAAAATTAAGAGATTGGTGAAATCAGTGCATTCCTATAGGAGGATGGAGGGATGAATGAAATGATAGAAGGGGAGGGCAAATGACATCAATATGATATTAAGTGCAGTTCTAGGCATCAGCTCCTGAGTCATTTTATCAAGTTTGATCACTATATCTTGAAAATTAAGGAATTGATTAAATCGTTGCATTTCTATGAGATGGAGGGATAAATGAAATGATAGAAGGGGAGGATCGACAAATGCCATCAATATGATATTCAGGGCAGTGCAAGGCATCAGCTCCTGATTCATTTCACCAAGTTCGATCACGATATCTTGAAAATTAAGGGAGTTATGAAATCAATGGGTCCATATGGGAGGATGGAGGGATGAATGAAATGATAGAATGGGAGGATAGACAAATGGCATCAATATGATATTCAGTATAGTGTTAGGGATCAGCTCCTGAGTCATTTTACAAAGTTTGATCACTATATCTTGAAAATTAAGGGATTGATTAAATCAATGCATTTCTATGAGATGGGGGGATGAATGAAATGATAGAACGGGAGGATAGACAAATGGCATCAATATGATATTCAGTGCAGTGCAAGGCATCAGCTCCTGAGTCATTTTACAAAGTTTGATCACTATATCTTGAAAATTAAGGGAGTTATGAAATCAATGCATTACTATAGGAAGATGGAGGGATAAATGAAATGATAGAAGGGGAGCATAGATAAATGACATCAATATGATATTCAGTGTAGTGTTAGGGATCAGCTTCTGAGTCATTTTACCAAGTTTGATCACTATATCTTGAAAATTAAGGGATTGATTAAGTCAATGCATTCTTATGGGAGGATGGAAGGATGAATGAAATGATAGAAGGGGAGGATAGACAAATGGCATCAATATGATATTCAGTGCAGTGCTAGGGATCAGCTATTGAGTCAGTTCACCAAGTCTGATCATTAAGTCTTGAAAATTAACGGAGTTATGAAATCAATGGGTCCATATGGGAGGATGGAGGGAGGAATGAAATGATAGAACGGGAGGATAGACAAATGGCATCAATATGTTATTCAGTGTAGTGTTAGGGATCAGCTCCTAAGTCATTTTACCAAGTTTGATCAATATATCTTGCAAATTAAGGGATTGATGAAATCAATGCATTCCTATGGGAAGATGGAGGGATGAATGAAATGATAGAAGGGGAGGATAGACAAATGGCATCAATATGATACTCAGTGCAGTGCTAGGCATCAGCTCCTGAGTCATTTTACCAAGTTTGAATACTATATCTTGAAAATTAAGAGATTGATGAAATCAATGCATTCCTATGGGAGGATGGAGGGATGAATGAAATGATAGAAGGGGAGGATAGACAAATGGCATCAATATGATAATCAGTGTAGCACTAGGCATTAGCTTTTTAATTGACTGGTGTGGTTGATGCTGATGTATTTGGCTAAAGGGGTAGTTGCAGTTGAGGGGTAGTTTAGCTGTTGGGGTAATTACTGCTGAGGGGTAATTGGCTGTGGGGTAGTTGACATTGAGGGGTTATTGACCTGTTGGGGTTATTGTTGTTGATAGCTTTAAAGATTTCTGTGTAGTTCCTGTTAAAACTTGTTTAGATGTATTTGTTGTTGAGGGGCAATTACCTGTGATGGGGCAATTACTGTTGAGGGGCTATTGCCATTGGGGTAGTTAATGCAGATGTATTTGTTATTGTTGAAGACTAATAGTTTAATGGTGTTGTTGCGGTTAATAGGTAATATAGCTGTTTGGGGCAATTACTGCTGAGGGGTAATTGGCTGTGGGGTAGTTGATATTGAGGGGTTATTGACCTGTTGGGGTTATTGTTGTTGATGGGTATTAAGATTATTGTGTAGTTCCTGGTAAAAGCTTGTTTAGATGTGATTTTTTTGTTGAGGGGGTACTTACCTGTGGTGGGGCAATTACTGTTGAGGGGTAATTGGTTGTGGGTTAGTTAAAATTGAGTGGTTGTTCAGTTATACAGTTAATCCTCCATCTGCCCTTCTGCCCCATCTGCTTTATCTGCCCCATCTGCCCGTCTGCTCCATCTGCCCCGCTGCTCTACCTGCCCTGCTGCTCTACCTGCCCCATCTGCCCCTCTGCTCCATCTTCCCCATCTGTTCCTCTGCTCCATCTGTGTGTGTCTGTGTGGAGTGGGTATGAGAGAGATGCATGTGTGTGTGTGTGCGTACGTGTGTGAGGGGGAGGGGGAGACACATTCAACATAACTGACACCACTCTGAGTGGAGGAGCCTCGTTTAATGTGATTTGCACCCTCCAAACAAACGGTCGTAGTTCGGGCCCTATTTAACTTATCGCTTAACTGAAGATATTGTATGAGAGAGGACCCCTGGCTGATTATTTTGGTGTAATTTGTGTGTTGTTTGACCCAATATTGTCTGATTTATGACAAGTTAAAAACAGGCAAATTGTGAAAAATCCCTTAACTGAAACACGGTCTCTGCCACTGTAGACGCCTTGTTTAATGTGATTTGCACCCTCCGAACAAACGGTCGTACTTCGGGCTCTATTTAACGTATCGCTTAACCGAAGATATTGTATGAGAGAGGACCCCTGGCTGATTATTTTGGTGTAATTTGTGTGTTGTTTGACCCAATATTGTCTGATTTATGACAAGTTAAAAACAGGCAAATTGTGAAAAATCCCTTAACTGAAACACGGTCTCTGCCACTGTAGACGCCTTGTTTAATGTGATTTGCACCCTCCGAACAAACGGTCGTACTTCGGGCTCTATTTAACGTATCGCTTAACAGAAGATATTGTATGAGAGAGGACCCTTGGCTGATCATTTTGGTGTAATTTATGTGTTGTTTGACCCAATATTTTCTGATTTATGACAAGTTAAACACAGAGGCAAATTGTGAAAAAGACAGTTCTGATTTTGAGAAATTAACATGGGAGTTAATGGGGCAGTTTTCGGTGTCTAGTGCCAAACAAATGCTCATAACTCTAAAAGTAATTGATAAAATGATTAGATATTTTGGCGTGCCAGAAAGGACAAATATCTCTCTCATTTAAAATTTAAATGGAGCTTCTAGATGAAAGTGGAAGGAATTTACAGCTGTTTATCCAGGAGATTTTTCATGACAGCACACTAACTGGGGACATTTCTGAACATTCCGCCATTCATTCTCTATGGGAAAAAGTCAACTTTGAGGACTTGTCCTGAGGACACCGTATGTCCGACATGTCCCAAAAGCACAAGCACACTTCTTCCATATGGGATCTGTGAACCTGCCAATTTTCAAGGTTCTAGCTCAAAAACTGCGACCTGTGAAAGTTACCGAAAAGTCGAATAGAATAATAATAAGAAAAAGAAGAATAGGGAGAACAGTATGTTGGCTGCTTCGCAAGCCAACATAATAAGTGTACCCGTAAATAATGTAAATAAGTGTAAATTATTAGCTGTGAAGACAGTCAAATGCGTGTTTTCCACTACGCCGGTTTTAAAAGTACTAGCGGCTCGCTAGGCTTGTAAACAAACCGCGCACCACGAAAATGTAGCAGTTTGTCGCCCTGTTTGTGCAGGTGAGCCCGCGGACCGGCTGGGGAGCCGCATGAAACTAGGCAAAGAGCCGCATGCGGCTCGCGGGCCGCAGGTTGGCCACTCCTGATAGATATTTTATATATATAAATCTAATATATATATATATATATATATATATATATATATATATATATATATATATATATGTATTTGCCAAAATCAGAATTGGCCAGTCATATATAAAAAAAAGACATCAGGCAAGAAAGCCGCCATAGGTGCATGTTTACAAGAGCAGTGTGAATTCACACTGGTCAGTTACTGAGGGTTCTCACCTCCAGTATCTTCTCGTCATCAATCTCGTTGAACACGGTGCCGTTGATCTGATTGGGCTTCAGTGCCACCCAGTTGAACACAGGCATGCGGAACTTCGTCTTGATGGGCTTCTTAATTTTCACGGCTACAAGGCAGCCCCCCCCAAAACCAAACATCATCTTATAGCACATACAGCAGACACACATAGTATAGTGACTGACTGCATTACTGCTTACTGTATTACTGCTTACGGTATCTGTGTAATGATGAAAGAGATGAAAATCACAGTTGTTCACTAAAAGATGGCAGACAGCTGTGGGGGATTGTGTAGCGCTGCATTCAGTGATCGTGATGTGAAGGGAGGGAATGGGAGAAACTCGCTGCGAACCTCGCGTGATCGTTCTTTTAGGCTTTGACTGAACAGGCCAGGCAGGAGAGGAGAGAGCACCCCTTCTGCCCTGAGAGACAGTGTGCGCAAGCCGTTTCCTCATCTGTGTGCTGACCCAGGATGCCTCATTCAGCTACGAAATATCCTAGTCACAACCACTAGTCTTTTATTAAGGCTAGGATATATGTCCAAGGCTAAAATGGCTCTAGACCCATCACGCAGCAAGAGAGTTCAATCCAATCCTCAGCCAAGTAATCAATGGCTGCAGACTGCTGGTTACCTCAGGTTAACTCAGGTTACCTCAGGTTACCTCAGGTTACCTCAGGTCAACTCAGGTAAGGATTTAAAACAAACCCTTGCTCTGTAGCACTGCCCAACATGAGGTAATCGAGTAGACTCTTCAGGTAATGCGCTGTATGAACTACAGCTATTTTAGCCAGTGGCTCTTTAGGAGAAGGGCTGCTCCCCCTGGTGGTGTGGAGGAATGGAGCAAGACAGGGATGTCCATGCTGTGTGTCTGAGCTGGGGAAGGCGGTTCATTCTTGCTTATATTGATCAACTCTTGTGTGACAGAACCACGCAGTTGTATTTGTACACCGCTGTGTTTCAGCATGCTGCAGACCACCACACACATTCTCAACACACGGTGATGGAACAGACGTGGTGGTGGGCTTGGCTGGGAGATGGCATTTGTAGACCTGATACCACAGTGTAATCTCAGACATTATGTGAAACCTGGTTTTGGGTAAGGGCCAGATTTACACAGCTGGTCTGATGGACATACCTGATTCATACCTGATACATCAGCCTCAATGCAATTACAGAATTGTGAGTCAAAACATAAGCGACTACAGTGGAAGTCTACAAAGGAAGGAGTGAGGAGATGGGGATGGCTGTGGTTGTGCAGTATGGCCTTCTGGACTGGTGTCATGACATCAACTGCAATAGGCCAGTGTAGGAGTACAGACTTCATGTCCCATGGAACATGTGGTTTCATGTTTTGGCACGCGTGTCCTGTTATTTGCTGAACTGTACAAAGTGAGGGCTGGAGAAATGTTCCTTCCTGGATCAAGCAGCCTAAGTAATTTGTAGGAAAGGTTTTGCTGCGTGCAACGACCAACTTAAACCTCCCATGGGACACACAGAGATTCAGGCCCGACACACTAGTTGGACTTCAGGGAAGCAACATTGGCTTTTTGGGTCTAAAAACGCCATCTCCGCAATCTCCAAGTCTGGAGGTGCGACATTGAGATCAGAATCACAACACAGCAAACCTACAGAACAATTTGATGGGTCCTTCTGTGTCAGCACAAAAGGCAGAAGAGTGGTGGAGGGAGGGAGGGAGGGAGGGAGGGGGAGAAAGAGAGAAAAATTAAGATCAGCAGGAAAGGAGCCTTAGTTTTCAGCGGCCTGATTAGTCTTGCATCCATTTTTGTCTCCACATAATAAGAGGTTCGTCTTTCATCACTGACCTGAAAATGCTTGCTAAGCAGAGAATGACACCACATGAGGAATGCTTTGTAAAAAAAGGAAAAAAGCATATATATGACTAATCTATCATATATATGACTAATCTATCATATGTATGACTAATCTATCATATATATGACTAATCTATCATATGTATGACTAATCTATCATATGTATGACTAATCTATCATATGTATGACTAATCTATCATATGTATGACTAATCTATCATATATATGACTAATCTATCATATATATGGCAATTTGAGATTGATCTGTAGATTAACTAGCAACAAATTATGTCTTGACTAGATAGTCCTACACTGGAATGTCAAAACTGCAAGATTACAATGAGAAAAGACAGAAGGAATCCCCACTATGTTAGCACAAAGCACTCAAGTCAGTGACCCAGCCGTGGCCAATGCAGTCAACCTACAGCATGTTTTCATAATGACATCCAATGGAGTCCTAAGTCACTAGTTCAAAAATGAGCTTCATGTGTTTTGACGCACTGCATTTCAACTAACACTGCCTCGGCGGTGTCCTGGGACATCACCGATTCCATCTGCGGCCCTCGGGGACACGTTTTAAGATCTACGAACAGTTTCTACCCCAGAGCCATACGCAAATACTACAACACACCAGCACCCACCGCTGGATCCTGTGTCACTCACACAACCGAACACACACTCTTCAACCACCACCGCCTGTTTATTTCTGACTACGTGTGTTCGCCTTATTTTATACTCCTGTCACTTTAAAGAACACTGAATCCTGCATATGTAAAGACTCTCAGCTGCTGTATAAACCTACTTATATTTATATTTTTCAGGTAATAGAGTCATATTTATTACCACCCTCACTAGTATTTATGTATGCTGCTTCAGCTCTTGGGCATATGTGCAGTTTCTCAGTGCTATATTTCAGGTCTATATTTATATTTCAGTTTGTTGGTGAACAATATCCTATAATTTTATATTTTTCCATTTTTTATTTTCATATCTATTTCCATTGGGATTGTCTTTCATTTTCACTGCACTGTGCAATGACAATAAAGGATGTTTCTTAACGTCTGATAATAAATCCGATGTTTCAGCCAATGTAATATTGAATTGCTATATTGAATATTGAATATTGAAGGGCCTGTTCTTTGACACTGTGGATTCTGCATTAGAGAGTCCAAACCAAGACCATTTCCTGGACAGTGTGAGCATGGCTGAGAGTGTTTGGCTACATGACTGCTGACTCAACCTCAGGAAATCGAACCGAGCTGATAAATTTAAAGATTACTCAATAAACTGGTGCACAGCAGTCTGGTAATTCGCAGTGAATCACAAGCTTCTACTGTCATTTGTTTAGTCTGGGTAGGGAACACTTTTCAGTTTTCTCATTAAGGAAAGAGGGATGACCATGATGGTGTGACATGCGGCTCAGGCAGCCTGAGTGCTAAGCTAAACCAACCGTAGCTACTGTAGCTATACTGCCTGCACTACTCCCTTACAGTAAAACACAATGATGCAGGTTTTTTGAGGAAGATGATTTCAGATGTGATAAGGAACAAGAACGAAGAGGAAGAATAATCCAGATTATCCATCGTCTGAGACACAACTGAGCAAAAGTGAAGGTCAGCATGACTGATGGTCAATATATGAAGTCTTACCTGCTAGCCCTGAGTTGAAGATGACAGTAGGAGAGCCACAGCCAGGGAGAGGCGGAGCCATGGGAGGAGGAGGCGGGATCATTGGTGAAGGCACGCCCACTGCAGAGCCTTGGCCAGGGAGAGGGGGCGGGGGAGGGGGCGGAGGAGGGGGGGGCGGAGGCTCTGGGACAGAAGACAGGCCGTTTGGCACTGGGGGAGTGAAACACAGAGAAGAGATGTGAGAATATGAGCAGGAAGACAAGCAAAACAATGAAAAGTAAACAGTTGGTGTGAAAGCAAAAGGAGTAGGAGAATGATTCAGGAGAAAGACAGAAGGAAAACGGGAGGAAACAGTAATGGAGACAAATACAAAAAAAGGAAAATGCAAAAACTGAAGAGAAACATTGCATGAATGCTTCACTGTGATGGCTTGCCAAAGGCCATTTCTCCCACAGAGACTCAGCCACAGCTAATATGAAGTCATTTGCTGTGTCTAGACCCCTCGCTGCATGTCTACTGCTCAATGGGAAAAGGCCCAAGCAGAAGTACGGGAGGCTAAGGCAGCCATGCTGTTATCATTCCAACATTAAAGACCATAAAGCACTGAGGCAACCAAACACGACCCACACCACCACCACACTTTAAACACTCAGCATTTCAAAAGAGCACAGCTACAGGCCCCAACCGACTCCACTTCTAATGATAAACAGCGCTTGGAGGACTTTAATGTATTATTATACACTTATTTATACACTATTTGACCTGCTTCAGAAACAGGTCCAGATAACTCACTGGCGGCAGACACAGGTGGGGGTGGGGGTGGGGGTGGAGGTGGAGGAATCATCATGCCGGCCTCTCCGTTGGGTGCATGCAGGCCTATGGCGGCCCCGGGGCCCGCCAGCAGGCCGTTGATGGGCAGCGCGGGGGCCAGGATGGAGATGTCCCCGTCTCCCTTCTTCTGGATCTTGATGGTTCCCTGCTTCTCCAGCTCGTGAATCTTCTTCTCCAGATTGCTCTGTCGCTGGATGGCCTCTTCCTTCTCCTTCACCATCCTCTTCAGAGTGCTCACCTGAGAGCTGGCGTCCTTGTAGCCCTCCTGGAGCCATGATACAGGAGCACGGGACCGTTAGCGTTACTGTTACAGACGAGGTCAAGTCGTTAAGTCACAGACGCGTTTGAACTTTACGATATCTCAGTATGCCGTGCATGTACCATGCAGATGCAAACGTCTCCAAGATAAACTAGATCTCAGTTCAGGAGAAAACACAGACATGAATCGGAGCCCTGTTTGGTACAAGTACAAAGACCAGAGGTGGACAGACAGGGACAGTCTCACCCTGATGGACACAGACATGAATCAGAGCCCTGTGTGATCCAGGTACAGAGACCAGAGGTAGACAGGAGGCAGACAGGCAGGGACAGACAGGCAGGGACAGTCTCACCCTGATGGACTCCAGCTCCTTGTTTTTGTGCATCAGCTGTTTCTCCAGCTCCACGATCTTCGCCATGGCCTCGTTCTCTGTGTCCTGCAGTCGCTCAGTCATCTACACGTTCACATGAGAACATTCACTAATACAAACTGCTACTTTGAGTTTTGAACATTTTACACTTTGTATACAATTTTTACAACTTTTGTGCTCCTGTGTGAA
Source organism: Brachyhypopomus gauderio (assembly GCF_052324685.1). Classification (NCBI taxonomy): domain Eukaryota; kingdom Metazoa; phylum Chordata; class Actinopteri; order Gymnotiformes; family Hypopomidae; genus Brachyhypopomus; species Brachyhypopomus gauderio. The sequence goes on from NC_135214.1 coordinate 17,132,206, forward strand.
AAATACATCATTGTCATTTAAAGACTTTCAGTGTTTGCAACACTCTGTAGTATTTAAATATCAAACGCAGTGTCACAGACAACATGAATAAAACTTCGAAAGAACATCTGCTTATGGCGACATGACCAAATCTGCTTCATAGTTCTATGAAATACTTAGAACTGGGTTTAGAACTGTTTTTGATAAATGTTAACACAAATAGTAGGTCTGTATATCCTAGAACAACCCCAGACCAGCTTCTGGTTGAATACTTCAGATATTTGATATCTTGAAATGGAAATGTTGTTGACCACTTTTCTTAAAACACACTGTAGATTAGGGAGGAGAAATATGTGGCCTAGAGCTGGGAAACCTTCGTCCATACAGAAGCCACTCGAGTCCTGCACTGAAATGCCTTCATTCTAAAGGTCAGGTATCTGGGTCAGGGCTGTTCATGTCATTTCCAAACGGCTCATACACAAGTGTCAGTTAATGTACTGTTGCTACTGAGTGGTGATGTTGGGTGCCACTTGATACCAGTAATTGAGCTATTTTACTCGATAGTGATGTAGTGCTTAACTGGAGAAAATGTGTCCCCAGGGAAAAATGTAAGAGTGGGAACACTGGGAAAACCCTGCAGGCTTTTGTTGACATTTCAGGCCGGCAAAGTGAGAGAGACGTTTTGCTGAGGGGTGCTGATCCGATGGTGTTGGGCTGTGGGTACAGGCATGCGCGGTGGAGGTGTCACGTGAGACTCACGTGAGACATGTTCTCCTCCAGCTCCTCCACCCGCTCCAGTGCCGCGTTCTTCGTCTCGGCGTCCTCCAGCAGGGCCCCCACGTCGAAGACGTTGTCCAGATACGCCTGGATCTGCACCTGCAGCTTATCGCTTTCCGTGTGCTTCAGCTTCTGCTCGAGAAACGCGGTCACGGTTCACGTGAGAAACACAGCTAGATTGGTGCCGTGCGTGTTCCACTGTAAGAATGCACACTCACGTCCAGGAACTCGTCCAGACAGAGCTTAGTGAAGTCGTACTGTAGGTGCACTCTGAAGTTCATGTCCTCCACGGAGTGCACCACAATGTTGATGAACTGCATGCAGGCCACCTGCAGAGGAAAAGACGCTCATCAGCTTTCCGTCCTTGAATGAGACATTCAGCTCACTTCTCACGTGTGGATGAGCAGATCAGAAAGAGCAGAGCAAGCAGACAGCTACTTTTAAAATAATAGAAGTGTGAAAGTATGATCGCTGCGTTTAAAGGCTCCCTGACAATAACCTGACGTTGAGGGCTGCAGCCTTAAAATCAGACTGTCAGGAGTTCACAGACGACACAAGGGAAAATTCACCCCGCCACACTCCAATTCCCCTGGGATGACCAAGCTGAGTTTGACCGAAACCCTGATCAGTGTTCTCCAGCGAAGGCAGTCAGCCCGGCCGGTCAATCCCTGCTGGATGGGGGAGTTCACTTGACCCCGCCGCCGGGTCTTTGGACTGGGGCACTACAGAACGTGTGGCTGGGCTGGTCTGACACAGACCTGCGACTTCCAACACGTGGCCGCTAAACACAGCGGTGCCTGCCCCTCTCTGCCTAAGCCTCTGATGGAGACGCCTGAGATAGTGTCATCCACGCTCGAAGGTCTTGCTCAATGTCACGTTCAAGTAGCAACGGCGGGTGATAGCTGGTGACACGGCCCTTCTGAAGCTGAGGCCACATATTAAGTGAAGGTAATGGAGCATATCGTGCTGTAATATCAGACTTCTAGGATCATACTGGAAAGCAGTGTCAGTGAATTCATTGTTGTGAATTCAATGAGCTCATTACGATGTGTTTGCTTATAATGAAGTCCACATGAAGAAAGAAGAAACTCAAGCAAATCCTGAGCTGAAGCTGAAACATTCTGACGCAGTAGTGCTGATGAGGAATTTATGGGAGTTAACCAGTGTAACCAGTCCCAGCTGCCTGAACAGGGACTCGGGAGGTACCATGAAGTCGATGTTGTTGTCTTCATTCTTGAAGTCCTCCATCAGCTTCTCGAACCTCTGATTTTCAGAACAAACCTGCAGAGCAAAGCAAAGGAAAACTTTTATTCTGCCATTAAACTACAGCATTACGGCCCAGGGGTTCTGCACGCTGTATCCTGTTGACAGGATTGCTACTATGGTGTTATGAGAATACTGCAGCTCAGTATGCTGTTAGGAAACCCTGTAGCTTCATATGGTGTTGTTAGTATACAATAGTTTAATATAGTGTTGGGAGAGAACTGTAGCTGTATATGATGTGTGTTAGTTCTGTACCTCTTTAAAGTTGTCAAACGCAGAGAGGATGATCTCATGACCTCCTCGCACCAGACACACAGCAGCCAGCAGTTCCAGCACCAGAGCTTTAGTCCTGGAGCACAACCACACACACACAACCACACACACACACCAAAGGATTCTGTTGCAGTTGCCAATATTTATGATCCTGTCAGATGATCTGCCTGAGAGAGTGAGAAAGTAGATCTCTCTCTCACCTACACACACACACACTTTATATAAAGACATACACACGAGGAGGTACAGTCATGGACACACCCGCCATCACAAAGCCTTACCTGGGATTCTTGTTGTTCAGACTTAGTGCAATTTCGTTTACAGCGTGCGGGTGGGACATGACCATGTTGAAGCCGTACTGACCACCAGACAAGAAAGACACAGTGAGCACATAGCGCCACTCAGAAGATCTCCTGGATCTGCTGCAGCATTGCAACCAAGATTTATCGTGTGTGTGTGTGTGTCACCTGGTAGTTCATGATGGCTCGTAGACACATAATGCAGACGTGGACGTCGTCCTTCTTAGACACTAATCTAGAGTTCTTCAGCGTTCTTCTGCTTGGTATTGTATTACATCTGAGGAGGGGGCGGGGGGTGGGGGGGTTGTAGATAGAGAAACTTTCAGAAGACAAGCCTGCAACACAAACAGCTTTGCCATTGACGTGCAGGTGTGATTTATAAAAGCACCTTTCAGATCTCAGCTGCTACAGTAACAATAAAGGCGATGTGAAGCCAGAACGATGCTGAAGTCCAAGATGGTGAATTGTAGAGGTCCGAGAGGGACGTCCTAAAGCAGCTGAAGGTGCAGGTTCATTATGCTCCTGTCACTGCCAGCCTCGCTGCCCATAACTTAAGCTCCATTCAGAGTGTTCAGCAGAGAAGACTACAGTAGCCATCATGGCTGGAGGAGGTGTGGGGGCGGGCCGGCGGCCCCACACACACCTATCACTCACTCCGCACAATGGCTGCATCATTGACATGCATGGCGGTGGTCTGCGCTGCTTTGTAAGACCAGAATGAGCTGAAGCCTTTTATGTGCGAAAGTAGGGAGAGTAGGCACGCATGTACACAAAAGCAGGATAATGTACACGCGCACACACACACTCTCACACACGCTCACACACACACACTCTCATACACGCTCACACACATGCTCACACACACTCTCATACACGCTCACACACATGCTCACACACACTCTCATACATACACACACACACACACACACACACACACACACACACACACGCACGCTGCACGTCTACGCTGAGTCAGGGTAGCAGTAGAGCCCGAGGGTGTGTGGCTCCTGTCCTACACGCTAGCGGAGCTGCATCTGATACCACTCAGCTAACCCAAACCCTAAGACCACAGGAATGATGCACGTGCACACGCGCACACACACGCACAAACACCAACACCCCCCCCTCACACACACACACACACACACACACACACACACACACACACACACACACACACACACACACACAATGACGTTCAAAGACAAAGACACGGGTGGTAAGTGTAAGTGTTTACAGGCTTTAAGAGTACAGGGGTCCTCTCATCTCCCCATACTGCTGCAGTACTGACAGAACTGGAGTACACCCTACAGCCCACACCCCACAACCTACAGCCTACAGCCCACACCCCACACCCTACACCCTACAGCCCACACCCCACACCCCACAACCTACAGCCCACACCCCACAACCTACAGCCCACACCCCACAACCTACACCCTACACCCCACAACCCACACCCCACAACCTACAACCTACAGCCCACACCCCACAACCTACAGCCCACACCCCACAACCTACACCCTACAGCCCACACCCTACACCCCACAACCCACACCCCACAACCTACAACCTACAGCCCACAACCTACACCCAACAACCTACAGCCCACATACACCCACCAACCTACACCCCACAACCTACACCCTACAGCCCACACCCTACACCCCACAACCCACACCCAACAACCTACAGCCCACAACCTACAGCCCACAACCTACACCCAACAACCTACAGCCCACAACCTACACCCAACAACCTACAGCCCACATACACCCTCCAACCTACACCCCACAACCTACAGCCTAAAGCCCACACCACACAACCTACACCCCACAACCCACACCCCACAAGCTACGGCCCACACCCAACAACCTACACCCCACAACCTGGAGCCCACAACCTACAGCCTAAAGCCCACACCACACAACCTACACCCCACAACCTAGAGCCCACAACCCACACCCCACAAGCTACGGCCCACACCCAACAACCTACACCCCACAACCTACACCCAACAACCTACAGCCCACACCCCACAACCTACAGCCAACAACCTACAGCCCACACCCCACAACCTACAGCCCACACCCCACAACCTACACCCAACAACCTACAGTCCACACTCCACAACCTACAGCCCACACCCAACAACCTACAGTCCACACTCCACAACCTACAGCCCACACCCAACAACCTACAGCCTACAGCCCACACCCCACAACCTACACCCAACAACCTACAGCCCACACCCCACAACCAACACCCCACACCCTACACCCAACAACCTACAGCCTCCAGCCCACAGCCCACAACCCACAACCTACAGCCTACAGCCCACAACCTACACCTAACAACCTACAGCCCACAACCCACAACCTTTAGCCACTCCCCTATTCCTGCTCCCCTTCACTACAAATATACACCTCAAACATCAGGTACAGCTGACACCCCCCTCAGCACACTGCCACCTGTCCAGTGACCATATAGTGTGTGTGTGTGTGTGTGTGTGTGTGTGTGTGTGTGTGTCTAGTTAGAGTGACACACCCATTTTTTTTTATCATGTACACCTAGACAGACAACAGGATGTGTGTGTAACTGTGAGTAATTCATCAATCACACACGCGGATGTGATAAATATTCTCTGGGATTAAAGGAATGCTTTTATTTCCTGGGTGAGTCCATGTATTTAGTGTGGACTTGCTTTGACAGGTTTAGTATTAGCACTCCGCAATGAATCAGTGGGGTGGCAAAAAAGTTCAAGAAGACTCCAGAGGTTCAACCCAGCAAGGAATCCTCGCCATAACGAACTGGAGGAACAGAGCTGGGAGAACATTCCTAATGCAAACACAACGTGGCCCATGGATGAAGATGTGCAGTACAGCAGCTACCCCTCAGCCGCTCAAATCATGCCTGTTCACTCAGCAGCCAATGGCATTGAAAGGATTTACGACTCGACAACCAATCCCCTGCCGAGCTTATCTGAATGTTTTTTTAGGCGGCTACACATTTACAACACGCGTCCAAATTAAATGACTCCAGGCTAAGCACATACACAGGCCTCTGTTAGAACGAGAGAGAGAGAGAGAGAGAGAAGGGGAACTCGTGCATTGAGTACAGCTTTCCGTTGCCATTTTTGGCAAGCTCACATGATGGTGATGTGTCATTTTACTCATCACTGCATGGGACATTGTAGACCCTCATGGGCACTGAGTCAGTAGGAGTGAACATGCCCTACCGCCCGCCGCCCCACCCACACACCCCCACCCACACGCCGGCTCTCCTTCAATCTGTTCAATCAGCGTTTTACAAGACTCACAGTCCCATGACCACAACACACCCCTACAGACATCATATGATGTCCATGCACTAGCAATGTCTGATACACACAATCACAGCAAGTTTGTGAAGAGATTTGTTTGGTGTTATGCAGACAGACACGACACCCCCTAAATAAGTAATAAAAAGAGCTTTGTGTAAAGTACCTTAATGTGGAGTGTCTGCCAGATCTGGTGATGGTGTTTCCAGAAACAGGAGACGGAAGATTGCTGCCTCCATGGAGATCTTCAATAGAGCGATTCCAAGATTTAGACCTGTCCAATGCATTGTCTGTGCCATTCTCAACACCATCACCATCAAATCTACTCACACACACACACACACACACACACACACACACACACAGACACAAGACAGTTTAAATAGAAAGTGGAAATATGTGTAGCACTGCTGAACTTTAATTGTAATTCCACTACCGCACTGACACCACACACTCCAAGTTACTGAGCGAAGAAACCGTGGGAATGCTCAGCAGAACAAGTGAACCCAAGAACCTGCTGAAGCTGCAGTGTAGCTAGTCCATGTCTGAAGGGCCTCAGCAGGAATCAACACCAGCGTGGTAGGTGTAAGGAGAGCTTGATCTTTCACACCTCCAAACCGTATTCACGTAGCAGACCTCTTTTGAGGCGGGTCCCACACCACTCTAGGCTGTAAATGTGGACCGTGTGACCGGGCGGAACGCAACATCCGTTATGTGCGGGACCTCCCGGTGCCCTCGGTGTGTGGGTAAGTCGGTGGTGTGTGTGGTGTTGTGTGACTTACGTGACAGCGTACTGTGCAAATGAGAGGTACTCCACCAACACGTCCAAGCCCTTATTTTCCTCATTTAGAAACTCACGTACCCACCTAAACAGAGACAGGAAAGCAACATAACATTTCATGGTTCACACAGCCATTTCCACGCTCTCTTGGTTTGTGGTATTTGGGGCAGAGATATATGGTGTATGGAACACTTTCTCAGAAATGCCTAAAGAAGGCAGCTTATCAGGTGTGGGAATACGATTTTTTTTTCACTTTAAACATTGTTTTTTTCCAGCCAATATTTCCTACAAAGAACAAGCCGAGACTTTGCTTAAAGCTGTTAAAAGTTGAAAGCTTTGGAAACTGCTTCTCAGAGACACGCACATGCACAGACACACAGCACGAGGTTTCCTGCCAAAGCTGGGCTTAAGTAATAAGGTATTTTTCAATTGCTCTTTTCAAACAACAAAGACACTAAAATTACTCAAAATTCTTGCATGAGATAAACGGTTTAACGCACTAGTCATGACAGATGGCACAAAGCTACAAAGCCGATTAAGCTAACGTGAGCTAGCGCTGTGGCATCCTGTGGCACTGAAGCAGTAATACAGAATGGATTAAGGAATCCTGAAGGGATTAAAGTACACCAGGTATGCTGCACCAAGATCAGATAGGTTACATATTGCCTTATAATAACCAATAATTGAATATGGGAATGTTGTCAATGATCCAAGATATTCACCTGTGGATGAATGTCCAACATGCACCTCATGGTATTGGCTCACTGACACCTCAGCCATGTGAATAGGAAATGCCATTCTTCCATTATCTAATCTAGATTAAATAGATTATTTACATAATCTAGTTTAGTAACCCAAGGTGCTAAAACCACATCTGGCCCCGCTAATCCCAGTAATTAGAGGTTTGTGTTCTATAACGAGTTCGGTGAGATTATATACGTAAGCGATGAGCATTTGTTTTGGCTCTAAAAACCCTCCATGTTCTATGTGTAGTAAGATGAGCTGAAATGAGTGTGTGTGAGCATGTCTGTATGACAAGGCAACATCGGGACTTCCTGCTGTCCTGTGGCTGACGGGACCTCACCAAACTGTGCTAGCCCCGATTATCAACTCAGCCCATCACTCTGGTTCTCTCTCCACCTTGATGTGACGGTGCAGCTCCAACAGGCTCCGGTCAGGCTGGATATGAAACACCTGAATGCTTCTGCCGGAGGTTCCCATTGGTTCCCATTCATGACGTTAACCCTTCCAGTAAGCAGCTAGTCGCCCCTATGGTGACGGCTGTCTACACGGCGTCTACCCAAGGGCTATATTTACACCTTCCTTTATCCTGTCTGCCTTGCACTGTTTATTTTTGCACAGCTGTTGCGCAAAAGTCTTATTGCAGCAGTTGGCAGTTCTCTGTTTCTGTTGGGTCTGTATGTTATCTGGAGCAGCCAATAGTACCGACACGGTGCCAGTCGAGTGTTTGTGGTTTATGGCATCGGCGGCAAGTGCAAACTCAGTTGTACCTGTGTTGGGTCCTGCTAAATTATCGTAAAATCTGAATATCATTATCTGAAAGCCTAAATTCGTTTATTGTGCTTGTTTGGCTAGTGGGTCACGGCTGGTACAGTAAACTAAAATAAGAATAAAAGAAACTGCACTAAACATGTAATGCAGCGATCAAAGTTTGCAGCTGTTAGATGACGGTGTCTTTGTTGCTGATTACTGTACACAGGGAAACAGCATGACGTATACGTGTGACGTTTATGAAAACGTCTACGAAAACTGTGTGATGTATACATGTGTGTGTAAAGCAATAAACTGTGTTGCTGAGCCCTTTGTAGTCTTAATCTGCAAAGTGTATACAGTCCATACACTAAAAACACACATGCTCATGCATTTGCACAAACACACACACACACACACACACACACACACACACACACACACACGCACGTAGTTCCTCACCCAATGTGATTGGTCCTTAATGAAATTTCCAGCTCTCGCAGCACCTGGGTGGATTCCTGCACCCTCCGACGGAATTTCTGCGGGCAGGATAAAAACAGAGAACATGAGAATAGAGAGTTGAGAAATAGGGGAGGCAGGAGCCAAAGTTCCTCCACCACCACCATCCTACGGTCCAGGGCTCCTGAAGCAGTGACGTGCGGCCCAACTCACAGAGGAGGTGTAGCGCAGTGTGTGTGTGTATATGTATATGTGTCTTTAAAGCCATTGTTTATTATCAGTTGTGTGTGTGTGTGTGTGTGTGTGTGTGTGTGTGTGTGTGTGTGTGTGTGTGTGTCAGGAAATCCCCTTAGTTACCTCAACTTTCCTTGCACTTAGAAATAACCAACAGTTGTCCAGTACAACAGTAATGACTTAAATATTAAGAGAACAATTCAGAAGCAGCCCGTTGCAGTCCTGACCCCTTCAGTCTCTTGTTGTGTACAATTACCACCATCCAAAATGATTCAAACTCTAAATGAAAGTGCTTAAACCCAGTAAGCAGCTGTAATGAAATCTGAGCTGTGGGCGAGGGACCACTGAACCGCTGCTGGCGGCTTCACGGGCGCCTCCTCTGATTTGCGCAATCGTCTCCTCTCTTTACAGCGGGAGCCAGTCTCTCCGAGCCCGTCTCTCCCGAGGTTGGACCGTGGCCCGTTCCTATCCTGTGAGCTGTTTCCGCGGTTATGCTTGTGACGCGATCGTGTGTCAGGTGGAGCACGTGTGAGTAAAACTCAGGGGCGGGGGACCTGATGCTATCTGCTGGAGGAAAATCTGACCCAAAGCCACATGATCGACTACTTTTGTAAGATGTGCTGATGCAAACGGTTGGAACTGGAAACGGAGTGTCAAGCCAGGCATAAATAATCAATCACTGATTCAAAGACAGCAAAGCGTTGATGTCTATAAGCATAAAGTCATTACAGCAGTAGGTGACTGAGGTAGCTTGCAGGGGATGTGTAAGAGAGCAGTAGGTAGTGTTCAGAAAACGGCTGACATAACATGAGGGTGAGAGTGAGACATAAGTGAAGGGTCCAGAGAGAGAGAGTGAGACAGCCCCCCCCAGCTCTGCCCCTCCCTGAGGGAGTTTGGCCTATGTGCAAATGAGAAGCAGATTATTCTCAGAAAGGAGGAGCAATGTGTGAGCATGCATGTGTGTGTACACCACACACTGGATAATTTTAAGATATGCATTTACAGGATTCACTGTGTTTTGGACATCATGAATAGCATTCGCTCATATTCTTGACTGGTTTCTACCTTTATTTCACTCTGCCTAATCTATTTTAAGCACCTTCGACAAGATCCTAATAGTGCATGAAGTAATACAGGCTCGTCTGAATCAATCTAACACATTTTACTCTGAAAAAAGAGGGAGAGAATGTCATGTAATTGCCAAAATATTTAACTATCCCTTAATGCATGTGCAGGCGCGTGTGTGTAACACAGACCCCACGCTCTTCTCTAAGCATTCCCAGCTGTGAGTGCAAGAGGAAAGACACAGAGAAATAGAGACAGAAGAATGAGAGAGAGAGAGAGAGAGAGAGAGAGAGAGAGAGAGAGAGAGAGAGAGAGAGAGAGAGAGAGAGAGAGAGAGAGAGAGAAGAGGGGGTTGCTTCCCTGGAGAGGTCATCCTGGAAACTGGAAATAAATCAATGGCTCAGACATTCTTCAGGACCTTCTGGAATGACCTTCTTCCTGCTGGTAGCTGATTGGCCAAGAGGAGCATGTGGAATGCATCCTATGTAAAGCTGTGAGAGGGCCGTCTGCTGCTCTCCAAGCTCAACCCACACAAAGTCCTGATTGTTCAGTTTGCAAGAAAAAGGGACGAGCAAGAATGTAAAACCATAGCTCTCTCTCTCCTCCCCTCTGTTCTCTCTCTCCCTAGCACCTCTCTATCTCCAATACCTCTGTCCCAAACATGTTAGTGTCCACTCTTTATTTTCGAGCTCCCTTTCTGTCTTTTACGTTTGTCTTATTCTCCATTTGTTTAAGGCCTTCGTCTGTCCCTCTGTTCTTTCACCCTCTTTTTCTTCCTTTCCGTCTGTCCATTTTCCTCTCTCATCTCACTTTTTCTCTGTCTCCAAAGCTCTTTTACCAAGCCATGACATTCCAGACTGGTGTGTGCAATACCCAGCAGACTGACTTATGTACAAGACGGTTGGGGGGTTTTCCTCAGACTGTCTTGCGCACAAGATGGCTGGGTGTTTCCTCAGACTGGCTTACGTACGAGGCGGCTGGGTGTGTACTCAAGAGCATCGCCTTTGCCAAATGTTCTAAACGTCCCTTCCGCACACAGAGAGAAAATAAACCTTCCAATCATTCGACGAATGAAAAAGCTTTCAGGGGGAGCCTATATCTCACCATGACAGACTGCTTTAATAAGAGCCAGAGTAGCTTAGTGCACTGTGTTATATAAACACAGTCTCTAGTACACAGTGCTAAATACAAGAGCCATGACAGCATTAAGTGTTAACAGCCCTGGAGTTAACCCTGATATTTCCCTTTATGTGGGCAACAAGGCGTGCATTCGCCTCTTCAGCTATAAACCCTGCCCTTCTGCTCATGGTAAAGACATTATCACCTCTTCTCTATTCAGTTTCTCCCACTTACCCGTCATCCCATCACACATCACCAAACCTGTCGTCCTTCCTCTAGAGAACATTTTATCGCCTCAGGAAAAACCAGCACTTTAGTTTAAACCTCTACTGCTATGGAAGGCATACTTTTCTTTTTTTACCTCAGATGAAAATATCTGACATGACATTTTCTCCACATCAAAAATGAATGCTGCCCTGAACCATAGGAAATATTTCCAAAATGGCAGACGGATGTAGCCTGTAGATCCTCTAAGGCCAGGCTCAACCTCCAGTGGAGTGCTGCAGCCAATCGGGACTGACCTTCCTGGGGACTGCTGGGTCCAGATAGCTCTTCACCTTCTGGATGTAGGTGTGAGGGGGGTTCTTCACTTGGAACCTTTCCTGGTAGAGAAAAACGAGGGATACGGTTAAAATGTACAAATTACACACCACATTGATTGCACGTTTCCAATTCATACTTTAAGATGCCAGGCAAATTTAACTCAACTAATTAAGGGACATCAGGAAAGCCACAACTTCCTTCACTCACCAGCACAGATACTGCAACACACAACAGGACCTGTGGCAAGATCTCTGCAGTTACACACAGCTTTTGTTAGAAGTGGCATAGGTGTCATTACAGTAACCCCCTAGCATACACACTAACCCTAAAGCAAGGTCTAAACGACCAGCACGATGAAAGGCTCGTCAGACAAGAGCCCAGGGAGAGAATGGAGTACGTCAGAGAAGGTCTGATGGACACGGAACATGTGAAGCAGTCTGGGTGACTCAGTGGTACAGCAGTGGACATGACTGATCGTCAGAGGGGCGTTCAGAGGGGCCTCTCAACGACGGCTAAGGTTACCAAGTCTCTGGTGCCACCCACCGCCGTGTGTGTTTACTCTGTGCAGTGCTGTGGGCCCCCCCACCCCAGCACACAGTATCACACACATCACAGCTCTAAACTCTTATTCTGACTGTGTGCAGTGCAGTGTCAGTCTGGCGTTGAGCAGCAGTCCCTGAATTCCCATCAGGACCAACGTACTGACACTCTGAGACGTTGAGAGATGGACTCACATGCCGATTCCTTCATTCCTGCTGAGGGCAGAGTGTCTCTCTGGGGTCACATGCAAGGTCAGGCTTGCAAGGAAAAAGGATTTATACTGTCTGATCCTGATGACTTATGTGCGTGCACACACACACACACGCACGCACACACACACAATTTTAAATTCTCCTAAAGCAGATTTGTGGGGCTTTAGATCACAATGCGCTCACAGGGAATTCTCAGACTCAACTAAGCCCGTCAGTGAGGAAGCCACTAATGCCAATTTTGCAAAGAAAAGTCCCTAAAAATATTTAATAATCAAAATGAAAAAATTATTTCATACAATAGGTGTTATCCTCTGTTTGGGGAGGTTTTGTAAAGGTTAATTAGCCTAAATGTGGAGGTTGGTGAGGGGTGGCTAATCTATCAAATTTCAATGATAGAATGTCATACTGTAAATTTCACAGCTGTACAAAGTAACATTCCACTACACTGTAATCATGGAACTCCTTCCATTTGCCTGATGGAAACAGAGCTGAATGTCCCAGTTTAAAGCAGGAGTTTAAAGATCTAAATCTGTTTACACCCCCCCTCTTCTGAGACTAAAGACTGGATCAGGCATTCTGCTTTTGCGTTTGGCCTTGGCAAGGCTCACTCTACAGATACAAACGGCAAAAGGTTTTGTGCACAGTAACAAGGAGGACAGTTCTCAGGAAAAACCAAACACGGCAGCCAATTACTGCGACTGATTCTGAATATGATGAACGTGATTAGCCATTCATCTGTATCAGCTATTTTACAAAAACCTAACACACTAAGCCATCCAAAAGACAACATGTGCGTATACTGTGTGTTGACTTTATCCTTCCTTTACTGCCTTGTGTAAGTCACTTAGCAGCTTGTGTTCTTGATAGCTGCCATGCAGAGGAGGTCGTCCTTACCAAAACACCTCGCCCAATGGTAATGTCATATCTTATCAAACTCCATGCGTATCTGGTTTGCTGTAGCTTTACTTCAGGGCCAACAGGGAGTTAAGCTGACGCCACAGCAGCAGTACAGTGTGGTGCTTCTTACCTCAGCTGCATGGCCATGGCACATTTGATGTTACAATGATGCGTTTGTTGGAACTGTAAAAGCAATGTGTGTCCAAACTCAAGACGAACTAAGTTCTTTTAAGAAGTTCTTTTTACTCTTAGATACTGCATATCCTTATAGGGTATTGTTGGCCAATTAACAGTATAATTACAGCCCTTCAGACTCACCAGTGCGTGCTTTTGTACAAAAGAGGTAGAATTCACAACAATGTCCTGAATGTACAAGGCTTCAGCAAATCTGTCATTTGTAGATTAAGTGACTTTACGCAAACAAGAATGGGGAATTTAAGATAAGAATGTGAATATGCTCTTGGGTAAGGACTAGGAAATGAAATCTTTGTATAAAATCTCTGATGAGAGATAATGGTGTGTGCAATATGCTAACAGTGACCAATTTTACAATTTTAGCATGTTGACGAGTAGACGTAGCTGACCACCCATGTTCTAGGCCAGGGGTCACCAACCTTTTTGTAGCTGGGAGCTACTTCTTGGATACCAATTATTGCGGAGGGCTACCAGAAAGAAAGTTGTTGAGCGGGGGGGGGGGGGGGGGGGGGGGGGGGGGGGGGGGTTATTGGGTTCATGTGCGCATGTCAATTGCTAAGCGGGAAGACCGCTAGCAACCGCGGACAATCGCTAATAGCAGCAAAAACAAACGATGCAGCGCTTTGGTGCATGGCAATATAGTGAGCTGTTTTTAAAACAAGCCCGCGGGCGACTCATAACGTCCTCGCGGGCGACATGGTGCCCGCGGGCACCACGTTGGTGACCCCTGTTCTAGGCCATACCCATCAATCAAAATCCAGTAATAATCAATATCCACGGAGTGAATTTCAGATGAGGCAGTATGACATGAATTCTCATGCACACATAAATCAATAACTGGACTGACGGATCCACCCCGCTGCTCATCCACGTGATTTGCGTTCGACCCATCAGCAGATATGCGGTTCACCGGCATCAAGCCAAAGCCCAACAGGGTGGTTTACAGGAGCAGTGATCCACTGTGCTAGTGGTGCTCTCCTCCTCATTGGGTGAGACCGGGCCCAGAGACACGGTGTGAGACAGGTGTGCTGGGAGGGAGGTGTGGGAGGAGGTGGAGGGATGGAGCAGGGCCTCTTACCTGGTCACAGATCAGCTCCCACTTCTTCTCGTTGTCATACTGCCGCAGTAGCCGGGCTTTGTCAGGAGGCAAGTTCATCGAATTCTGCAAGCACACACAAAGACCAAAGGTGACATGGAGTCATCATCTCAAATGGACCTGATTGCAGAGTGAACGTCTTGGACCAGAGAGGTGCGTGCAGCTTCTTAGTAATGTAAAGACCAGATAAGGCAAGGCAGTTTTATTTCTTTGGCACTACTTCACACTCAGAGGTCATTTAAAGCACTTAAGACAGAACGATCTTGAGCAAAAGGTGTGGATTTTATTTACCACTGGCATCCAGAAGCTCATAAAGAACTCGCAGAGCGAGGCAAGTTAAAGCAAACAGGCCATTTCAAACGTGGCCGAAGGTAAGAGACTAACGTGGTGAGGAGATGTGGGAGGAACGTAATAGAGCTTCTGGGATTTATTATGAGCATGACGAGTACCGAGTCTCTCTGACCCAAGATGGACCTCCACATAATAAAGCACATACACAGCAATCAGTCATCACCTTCTAATCCCATTCACTTCCGCACATAGTGGTGTGTGTGTGTGTGTTTGTCTTTATCAGTCTATAAAATAGCACAAGGTGCAGAAAACTCCTTTAGCTGTACACTAACTGTATAGAGGAAGGAGACATGTGTGTATGAGCCATCTCTGAGACCACGTTAAACTCAAGCTTGACAGACTTGAGTTCTACTTGCCCAGGTTTTGATTACTGAACCATACATAACGGCACGATAATTAAAGATTTAACATCGTCTCTCGTTGAAACATCGACTTTAATGCCTATGATATGATTAAACTATAATGGCAGTCAATATTACGATGAAACCATCAAGAGATTATTTTTTCTGTCAAAGATGACATGAAGATGACACCTATAAAAGATGACAGTTTCATTGAAAAATTTATTAAGAATGTAAGTAGAATAAAAAGTGTTTGCTCTCATTATATCAACCATATATCACTGAGAGGAATTGTAATAACATCCCAAACATCGACAAATTAATGAACCATTGTTTTTTTTTTATCAAAACCATACATCTTGGCCAAGTCCTAAGTTTTCTCTCCTACTAATTATCAGGTAAATGCACAATGACAGCAAGAGGTTCATGAGTATTACATGGTTTTATTTTCTTTTAGTGATCGGGACTCACATTTACAGTAAATTAATGATATGGGTTGCAAGTAACTATAACCCACCCATCTGTCCAAAGTGAGCTGCACACATGCAGCTGTGTGTTTGCAGTGACTTCCATGTCTCGGCTCCCATGACGTGCACCCACACGTGTGTTTGCTCACGCCCCAAACGTGGAGAAAACAAGCTCCCCTCCTTTCTGCTCTTACACAAGTCCTTCTCCACTCTGCCCTACTTTTACACATCTGCACTGCCGAGCCCAAAAACACTGCAGTCAACATCGACGTTTAGCTCCAGAGCCCCTCTCCTGCCCCCCAAACTCAACCCCACCCTTTGGAATTGCACTAAAAGACTGAAACAATTATGCACAATCAAACCATTCCACCCTTACACACAGCTTACCCCAACACTCCAGCACTATAAAGCGCCAATCTAAAAATGTTAAAGTACGAGTATGAGTGTCGGCAGTCTGACACTGTAAACGGTCATCTCCATCTACTCTCTTCATTCTGGGGGGGGGGGGGGGGGGGGGGGGGGGGGGGGGACCGTGTGTCTTCAGCTGTTGAGCTGTTTTTGGTTTTTGTTATTCCGAGCCGCGTGTTGTGCGTGGGGCGGGGGGCGGGATGGGACTGCTGTGGAATGTTTTTGCAGTCCCGTTACCGGGTGGTTGGACGAGGTGGAACGCCACAGCGCGTAGACGGCGGTGATCATCCTGGTCTGAGGTGTGGGAGCTGCACCCTACCCGGGGGCCGTGGTGATCCTGCACCGACAGCTACGTGGGGTCACGGTGTTGTTTTGGTCCTCAGTGTGGACCACCGCGTGATTATTAACGGCCTCGCCGGCTTCGCCTCTCACTCCAGAAGATCCCCCAGCAAAGAAACCCCCCGTTAGCAGGTACGGTTGTGATCTCGTTAGGATCTCGTGAGGACGACAGTTATGGACGCGATCGAGCTGCTTCCCCACAGTGCCGCCACGGAGCCACGAATACCATGGCAACCACAGGGTGTGTGCTACGTCCTGAATCTCTCACAAAGATTTTAAGTTGACAGGATGCTGAGAATCTAAAAGCAGCAAGACAGACATGCATGCAAATAAATATGGAACCACACACACACACACACACACGCACACACACACACACAGGTGGCTTGAGAGATAGAAAATGTATATTCTGAGGCAGTAAATCATGTCTGCTCTGTTATTAGTCCAGAGGAAAAAAACATCAAGGCAGGCGGACACAGCCTACGTGTGACCAGTCGAGCCAGACAGGAGGGGAAGTGACCACAGCCTGGTCAAAACACAAGTGCACACGGGACAGCACGCAAACCCCTGCAGCTGCTTAAAGTGACACTCCAATTAAAAGGCCTTAATAAAGCTGAATAGTCTGCGTGGGCCGCTCGTTACCCTTGGAGGAAGATGGTGTAGGTAGCCCACCTTAATACCGTCTCCACGTCTGGGACGCCCCCTGTCCACTACTCTTACATGATGAAGTCAAATTTCCAAGTTCAAGGGAAAAGGGAATTCAACTCAGTTATATGGTGGACTGAATTTGAATTGTATCATAAATCAGAAAAAAGGAGAGAAACAGTTCTGACTTGGTTTTAAACTTAAGATGGAGAGCAAAACAATACGATGGGGTAGTAGAGAGAGAGAGAGATGGGAAGAGAGGTTGAAAGGAAAAGAGAGAGGGGGAGGGGGAAGGAGAGAGAGAAGAAAACAGGGATTAAGACTGAAGAAGACTGAAGGGGAGAGAGGGTGAGCGAAAGGTAGAGGGAAAGAGAAGAGAGGAGGAGAGGACTGACAGGGAAAGAGAGGAGCGAGAGAGAGGGAAGGAGATGAGAGAGTGCGAGAGGGGGAGCAGAGGAGAGAGAGGAGGGAAAATGAGTAGGAAAGAATGAGCCCTAGTCCAACAAAAATAAATCCAAACCACACCTTAGCCACCGCAACCACCTCAGTGATTAAAACCTTTTACTTATGCGCATAACGTACACTGAGGCTGATTTAAATAGCACAATGACTAATGAACATGCAAGCAAATTATATAAGCAGCAAAAAGGAAAAGTTCAACATAATATTTGAAAATAAACATGTGCTAAGTCAACTTATAAAACTTTTACAATCCAAGCAAATGTTGGGTTAATGCGCCGTAAAAACCTTCTGTGTGGAACTGCCGCTGTCTGAACACGAGCGTGGAGGTCTAGCGTCGCTCCTTTACCTGTTTTAACTGGCTCTCCCTGGACATCATGAACCAACCTGACCTCTCACCACCTACAAATGATGACATCCTTCCTAAAGATAGCGCTAAATACAGCCCTGAGGACGCTGTAGCAGAGCCCGACCTGGGGAAATAACTCAGAAGGTTCTGGAGGAGGTTGTAGACATTTTGGCGTTCAAACTAGTGTTAGGCAGTTTTCTACAAGCCCTTATTAAAACACACAGGCTGTATATTCCATGCTGACTAGGAGTGTGTGTGTGTGTGTGTGTGTGTGTGTGTGTGTGTGTGTGTGTGTGTGTGTGTGTAACTGTGCTTCACAATCCCATTAGAGATTATGCAACATGTTAAATGCCAAAATTGTCTGGAAACAGTGGGAAAATACTGTATGTGTGAACGACAGGCTCCTAGTGAGAGGGTTAGACATGCACGCTTTCTGAAGCGAGGCAAGTTCATTTGTGGGGAGCGTTTCACGCACAGCGGTGTATTCAAAGCGCTCCACACAGACACAAAGGCCGAGAGTACATGTGAGGTATTTAGAGCCGACCTTTCTATTGAAATGCTTGGTGATAAGCCAGAAACGTTCTAAGAGCTCATGACACGTGTGCATCGCCTCGTATTTGCTGAACCACAGTAAATATGCAAAGACGTATTTAAGATTGTCATGAATGCATTTAGATCTCAAATCACAATAAAATTTAAAAAGGCATACCGGTAAATTAATACATAAAAATCAAACATTTGTTTTTATAAAGTTACAACAATTCTGTGGAAGTCGATCTGGTTAACACCCATCATTCCATTCAACGACCACCAAATGAATGTCGATATTAATGCGTATATAATGTGGACAACCTGCGTGGTTACAAATACAATAGCAATAATGACAAAGTTGGTCTTATATCAACACTCCTGGTACAAACTCAATTAAAGATCTGGAGTTTCAGGTCTCGCCATTGTTCTAATTCTGTAGATGTATAATATACAGAATAAACGATCATTTGAGTAATCGTTTGCCACAGGCACAATCCAAACCCACAGCCAGCAGGCAGCTAAATCCAGCAGGCAGATCTCATTCCCTCCACCTAATAGCACTTCTAACGATTTGTTTTTAATACACCGCATCTCCCATTAAAATGGCAAAAAGGTGCTTGCTTGAGGCTTTCTGTCTTTTTCCATACAGGCAACATTCCTCCTGCCTGTCTTCACCTATTAAAGTGCAGCGCTGCATCAGCTGTGGTGTGATGGCATGTCACTGATGTTACAGAACCCGTCGGACTCTCTCAGCACAGACCCAGGCTGACGGGCAGAGCGGACACGTTCAGGGGCATTCTCCTCTCCCCCCTAAATCCCTCCCACACGTGCTCTCTCTCCCTCCCTCCACCACCCTCCCACACGCACTCTTTCTTTCTCTCCCCCCCTCCCTCCCTCTCTCTCTCCCTCCACCACACTGCCACACCTTTCTGTGACATGCAGTACAGTAGAAACTCGGGTAAACCAATTTCCTGTTTCTTTTAGTTAGATATATGAACAAACCAAAGTTTGCCCCCCCCCCCCCCCCCCCCCCCCCCCCCAACACACACACACCCCAAGGCTGTCTGCTCCCGCCCTCTGGACCGAGACTTTCGTCCGTACTTTCTCACGTTGCCGAGGCAGCGAGGAGCCAGACAGTGTCTGTGTCAGTGCTGCAGAAAACACTCCTCTCCACAGCCCAGACAGGGCAGGATGAGAAAACCAGCAGGTAAAGAGAGGCCACGGTGAGGGACCGCTTAATTAAACTCGTGGATCCATCCCCCAACAAGACTGAAGCTGGCTACTGTTCTCCTGGCCTCAAATGATGCCTGACTTTTTAAACGTTCCCTTAACTTATCCGTAATCATTAACTTGTCTGCCTTTTGAAGTTGCATAAGTCATAGGAAGCATTATGTGAGAGTTCAGGTATTTGTATACAATGGGTCTATGAAGATAAAATATAATAAGGGTTTAGGGTTATTCTAATTAGGCTAATAAATTCTTCCGTAGCCCAAACAAGGCTTTTTTGTTGCGTCTTTGACCCCTACTCTGCAAATGACATCAAAGTGAGAGGTAGCCAGCAGACCTCAGACAGGAAACTCTCTATCCAGTTACCCATAACCCTCTGGAAGTGTGTCTGGAGGCCAGCAGCACTTCTAAACAGTGCAATAGGTTCCTGTAATCTGTTTAGTGCTGTGGAGGCGCAGGTTGTAATCGTCTGCTCATGCTCGCTGACTAGACCTGAACTTAAAATACCGAATAAGACCAAAGTTAAACAAAGTGTGCATTTGTTAAGTATTATGTCTTAGTCATTTCCAATTAATGCTCTACCCATTTCCTATAGTCATAATTTTCATAGCTAAGACTGAAACAATTTTGCATACCAACCATAATCTCCAACATGGGGTGTGGGGGGCTGGATTAAAGCAGCCACTGAATCCTTGCAAAGTTCCAAGAGTGTAATTCTGTGGTGTAATCCCTTTCGTCACTGCCGTGCTAATCAGATTTGCTCCGTTTCCTCACCCCACCCTAGCCTCGGGGTGGAGAAGCACCCCCCCAGTTCTCTCCCTCACATTGGAGAGATCAGCAGAAGCCCAATATCTCCTGCAGCTGCACTACTAATCACACAGAATCACTTAAGCCCCGTTAACCGTATGATTTTAGCACTAGCGTTACGTCCGATGATGAATCGCTCTTTGGGGCTCTGAAACACGTTGTGATGGACACGTGTCTGTCTGTTCAGCTTCATCTACCTGCCGCACACCCACTCATCCACACCATCATGACCTAGTGACCTCCATCAGTACTGACCCAGAGCTGCTGTCCTGGAAGGTTCCAGGCCTTTAACTCCACTCAGCTCTTTGAGCTGTTTAAGGCACTCTTAACCTGGGCTGGTTCAGAGGACACTGTGATTTGTTTCTTTTTTATTCATAGAGGCCAGACTAGGGATACATCTATCACCCTCCGTGTAATTAAAAAATAATAAATCGTGATTTATTAAATCTTTTGAAGCTAAAGAACACAGAAGCATATGTTCACAAGGCAGTAGCGTTTGAACTAAAGGGCAGAAATAGGGTGCACTGCAGCAGGCCGACAGCTGGCTTTTATATGTAATACAGATATGACTATTAATAATCAGTCCCTAAAATGAACTATGGTCGCTGATCTATTTCTATTTTATATAATTAATTTATTTATATATTCCATTGCAAACAAAGAAAATGTTAACATGCCTAGCTATTTATTACAAACGGACGTGTACTTACGACATAAAATGTATTTAAAGTGGGTTTTTACAGCTGTTCTAATAATTACAGACGTAAATGGCCATTGTCATAAAAAGTATCAGTTCAAAGCAGATGCCAACAGACTGGCACGAAGCCATTGCCCCGGAGGCCTGCTGAAGACATCTACACGAATCAGGTTTACGTGTGTCACTGAGGAACTCCACAACTCTTGGCAATGTCTGTAATTACACTGGTGAGGTGGGAGGGACCAATACAGCAGCCACGCCCCCCCCACCCAGCAAAATGAATGGAATGACAGTGATTTTTATGCACTCGCTTCTCTCATTCTCCCGACACTGGACCTCTGTTCCTCTCTCCTAGCCTGTGTCTGGGAGTCATTAAACATTTAGCCTTTATGCTACACAGGCAGAGCTCATATGAGATACACTGCTCCATCCTTGGGTGGCAAAGTCACAGACTAAACCCTACACACACACACACACAAACAACACACATGCACACACACGCAATCAAAACATTTAGGACTGATTTGCTGGCAGCAGAGATGCAAAACAGGTTTAAGTGGGGCTGTTAAGTGTTTGACAGGTGGGGAGGGCACACAGGCTGCCTGTGTCTGCTATAGTTTACTCACCTGTGTAAGCGTGAAACCATCCCATCATCTACTGTTCCCATCCAGTGCATTTAGTTACCAGAAGCACAATGAATCCCCTCTGAATACATCCGAGTGCATGAAAGGATTCACTTTCTTTTTTGACAATTTTCCGTTGTAAAGCACTTTGTGGCTTGTGCCTGTGAAAAGTGCTATATAAATGTATTTTACTTACTTACTTACTTACTTACTTACTTACTTACAATACCTCTGTCAGCACTGGCTTGCTGATTAAGGACCTACACCCCGACACACACTTCTCTAAAACTGCTTTGTGTGAAAGAATAAAATGAATTGAACTGAATGCTACAATTCATGCTATTACACTATTGTTCTTTTGCAGTGGCTTTACGCACCCTACACCCTTCTGAGAGTTCAAGGACACAGACGACAATCTGAGAAGGGCGCGTCTGTGCTGGTGGACCTGGAGACTCCCGGTGTCTCCACGCTGCCGTCTGGCCCCACCTCAGATTAGGTTATATACAAAAACAAAAAACCCTGACTAAATAAAGCAGCGCTGCTTTGACTATAAAACACTCACACTTATTGGTGTCCATTATCCATTACTGGTGAGTGACGTTGTCAAGTAAGGTTATGAATCAGAGGGCTAGTGCTTGCTAACTCCAACTATGGAGGCAGACACTGCAGTCGCAGACTAGCATGGATTATTCTCAGTAATATTTCACAAAGGTTTATGAAAACTTTAAGCTGTGAACACAAATGAATGTTTAATGTCCAAAAGAGAAAGAAGCAGCCAGAACAAAAGTTAATGAAATATGACTTCAATTTTCGGGGTGAAACACTAAATCATATGACACTCACTGGGAAACAAAATAAAAGACCATTCTCTTTACTACAAATCTAAGATTTATTCTCATTCTCATCTCAGTTATTCTCAGTCAGTTATTTCTCAATAATAGACCACCAAACTATACTATGAACAGACCATTAGCTATTATTAGCTATATGGTACTAATAGACTGGTTCTTTAAGCAGAAGCTTGTAACCGCTTGTAACTTGTAATAAAATGGGATTCAAAACCATTGTTTAGTGTCAGGTTACTGAAAGCTTTTGTGGGCAGCTGTGCAGAACCTCTCTGACCCCCTGATGGGGTTTATTGTGTTGTAATAACTGGCTGCCTGACATTATCACTTAAAAATCTCACTGCTTTGGTTTTATGCAACACAGATCAGGCAAAATTATTCTGATCCATAATGTCAAGTATTGGATCAAGCTGAATATTTCAATAGGTTCAAAGTAAGGAACATTGATCCCACTGTTTGTACTGGAAAACCTAACACAGCATAACATTACTGTATCATTTAGAATCATACCATATAGTACCATATTCAACCTACTTTTAACCATGCCAAGTAAACCTAAATCTGACTTCCATTTGAAGATCTGGATCAACATTGGCCAGATCCGGACAAAAAATTGTCCATCAAACACAAGTGGTCATTTCTCATAATACCTTTGAGGATCCATCTCATGACAAAAATCTACAATAAAATAGCTATAAATGGTTGCTACAAACCAATTGGTGCAAACATTAATACATACAAAAAAAATCTTTTCTCTTGGGTCATCTGTATTGCTAAATTTATTTATAATCACTGAACAAATTAGCTACACAAGTTAGTAAAAACTTCAGTGACTGAAGTTCCCACATTGTATTAAACAGAATATATGAACTGAAGGCATATGAGGCCCGGCAGACACTTGTCTTCCTTTGGTGTACCATGATGAGTTCTGGCTCTACAACCCTGTGATTTTCAAAAGTAGGGAATTTACCACTGGGACATTTCCACAGGTCATATCGCAACGTCCAGAATTCTAACCATATTATTGGCGTCATTGCTACATTTCAAACTGCAAACCATTCAGGAGGCAAAAGGGTTTTCCTTCTGTAGCAATACCTACATCTAGGACTCTTCTCCCTACAAAAGGCCCTTAAGCCCCTGTTATACAGACAACCTCCACAGCTGACTGCCCTGCTTTTAGATGACACTAAATGTAGACTTTCACTGTGGGACATTTCAATTCAACACAGTCGGTAGGAGGGACTCCGGGAATAAACCTGGGATGACAGATTGGCGTATTGTTCGCCTCCTCTGGCGTGGGTCCCTCGGGCCTCCGTTAAAGCTCAGCTTGGTAAGCATCATGCTCATATACAGTGGGCCCTTCCATTCTCACAGCAGATGTTTCTCCTGGCAAGAGCCTCGGCAACAAGCCCCGCCTTTCGGCCCGGCCCGCACCGCGTCAGCCAGAGAGAAGAGTGTACCCGAGTCTCGTCCCAAACTCGAAGTGTCACTAAAGCCCAAGTAAAAGCCCAAGTACAAACACGGCAGACACAATGCCTACGGTACGGTCCATTAGGAGGGAGAGGGCGGGCCGGGTCAAGGGGCTCGGGGTGAACGGGCCAACCCGAATACTCACCAGAAGATGGAAGCTTTGGAGCAATCGGGCAAGCTTCACAGCTGACCTTATTCAGAGCAGAAGGAGAACTACCTGATTACCCAATGAACTCTAAACAAGGTATAAATTCACAAGGCTGATTATCCACAATTGTTTTGTTTATTTATGAGAAAATAGTTTTTATAAGAATATTAACGTTAGACTTAATAGACTAATATCTGAAAAACTTGCCCACAGTCCTTTGCCTGTGACCGTAGGTGTCTATAAGCAAACTTTCACAGTGTTTTGTTTCTTTCTTTGTTTGTTTTTGTCTGAGGATTCTTATCACTGTTTGAGAACACAGATGAAGGTCTGTGTTTTGCTTTTACAATGAGTAACAGCTGGATTTGCTAGCAGCTTGCCTCGTCAAAGCAAACACCCACCACAACCCACTCGAGCACGAGCACACACACACTACTCTCTTACTGAGTCTAGTCACATGCTCACTAAGGGCTCTAACAGCTGCCATCTTGGCCAGCGCGATGAACCTAGAGTACTCCCATAATGCACTGCATGACAATGAGGCACCGTGCCCAGAAGTGACTCTGACTATTGTGTGGCACACTTGGCCATTCTGTGACTGGTAGCTATTAATGAAGCCATACTAGACCATTACATCATCCTCCACGAGTTCCTAACAAGAGACCGATTGCACGGGGAAATCATGTAGTGATGTTGTGGACTGTCAGGACCTCGTGTGACATAAGGCACAGTCACGATTGTGGGTTAATCAGTGCCTAGGCATGTTATGACTCATTTTATTACCAGCCACTTGTTTCTTGAATGATACCTGCTACTTCAGAAAGTGAAATGAACACTTCCCTGTTTACTGTTGGCTTATCACTTAACGTAGTCATATAAAAAAGCATGAACTCCAATACCTTGATACCTAAATCACACTTTCAACCTAAGAATGCAAGTTGGACTAAAGCTAATAAGTGACTAGGTGCATAGCAGAAACAGAGATACCACTAAGAACCCTCTGAAGCCAACCGTGCTTCACAGGAGGGGAGGAAAGGATCTTATACAATAGAAAGGGGAAGAGAAAAAAATATTTAACTGTTCCTTACTGTACTATAAATAATTGTACCAATGGATTATGAGATGGAAAGAGAACCCCAACTGAAATAAATCACTGTAGAAAATCGACAGGCCTCCAAACACTACCTCAAACTTCCACATTTCAAAGAGAAAAGAGCTCTGAGCACAAGTTAAAGTGCAGCTACACGCTGCTATTGATCCTGAGCCAAGCGTCTGTTTCCCACACGGCGCACTGCCATGTTGCCAAGATTCCCGTCGTGCCCGCCCCTGGCGTCCATGCTCCGGAGGCCCCGCCTCCCGGCCGCCTCCCACTGCCACCGGCCTGCCTAATTAGCCAAGGGAGCGTCCAGGCGCTTGAGCGGCGGGTCACCGGCCGGCTCTCAGTCAGGAACCCAGAGCAGCACGGCGAGGGTGGCGGCAATGCCACGGGGAGGGGCCGCGAGCACCACGGAGTTGGGGGGCACTGCCAGGATCCACTCTGGGGGAGAATAATGGAAGTCTCTGTTGGCTTGGCTGGACACGTCGTCTCTGCAGCTACTATCAGCGCTCTGTGTGTGAAGCATGGACAATCAACATTGTTCATTTGGCTTAACGAGAAAAACGCTTACAAAGATGCCAAGAATGCTCTTTGTGGCCATGCTGCTGAATGAAGTGATGATCTAGATAAGAAATATGCCAAACCAGAACTTCATAAAAAAAATCATAACTGAAATCATAGAGTTTAGAGGATTGGAAACATCAGATTCTGGCATTCATCAGACACGGAAAAAAGAAGTAACGATCAAGCTGTAGAAATAAGGGCTAATTTAATAACCACAGGCTACCTACACTAAGCTAATGGTGAAGACCAGCCTTTCACATACAGCAGACACCTTCTGCACCAGACTGCCCAGTAAACAGTGTGTAGGCCAGGAGAAGCTGGTCACCGCTGTATAACGCAACACTGATGGCACAAAGTCCCTGTGACATACTGAGCCATGACTCATTAGGCATCAGCCCATCACCTATAACATAAAGACTCTTTTTGCAGAGATGGTGAGGGTTTTACATAATAAATGCATGTGTTAAAGAATAAGCATTGTTATCTGGTTGTTTTCTGGAATGAATAATCCCTTTATTGCTGGAAACTGCTTAAAGCTACGTCAACCCTCTGTCTGCAGAGATGTTGTTTAAGGACAAGCTAGGCCTGTCAAAAGTACAGAAACCAGAGATGCAGACCACAGAATTGAGTAACTGACTTCAGAACAATCGGAAGTAATTTCATTGGTTATTTCAGTTTATTTGGTTTCCACTGAGCACATTTGGCTTTACGCAACCTTTACATTCATTATATTTGATTCACTTTTCTATTTTAAGCAGGATGATTAATACACGAGAACCTATAAACTCTGCAAGAACAGCCACAGAAATTAATTCAGTGCGTGTGGCCGACAAAATCATGACGGAGATTTCCGACCCGGACCACTGCTAGCGCTCAGGGTCTGTGGCCGGGAAGACCCTCACAGAAGGAAACGTGCTGTCTCAAAGACAACCACGAGAGTAAGAGACATATTTTCATCATAGACCACCTAATACAGACTAACTGAATTCTCAGTTATAACAACATAGGCTCCTACAGCTGGTTTTCTATATAAAGCTGTGACTGCTTTTGCTTCTAAACAATATACTCTTTCACTTTATTACCACATAAAACAATACAGTTACCTTAATATATAACCAGAAAGGTTACATAGACTTTAGCCTCCTGTACAAATTTGGTTCCGAATTTACACTTAGCATGTAGTCCTGTAGTGGGAAGACTTATGTTGCCTATTTCATCTTTAATATGGTTATTTAATAGTTCGTAGCATTACTAAAACAACACAAATTTGACTGGAGGCAGAACAAGACCACGGTGGGCTGTCTGTCTGTAGCAAAGCCTCTTTAGATGTAATCTCCACTTCCTATTGAGAGAGTGCAGCTATAACAAAAGCTAAGGCAGCAACTCCCACATGGCAGTGAGGACGGCCCTGATAATGGGCCCGTGAAGGCTACTGTTCTGTTTGCCAAGGTGCTCAGCAGAGCCGGGCTCGGAGGCACACACTCGGACTCAACGCTGGTCCCAAAACAAAGCTCGTTTCCATGGCATATCACAAGTTTCCATCTGCGATCCACGATTACCTCCACCATTGGAGGTGAAAAGCTGTGTGTCAGCTTCTGGGTAATGTTTGACTCATATGAACACTGCTGGATTTTGCACTGCTTATGGGGGAAACAAAGTTTCTCTTTGACTCTGGAATGAATAAAACCAACAAAAGCTGATTAAACTGGAATAAAGCCCCAGCAAAACTGAACAGTTAACTTGTTCCGTTGCTGCTTTTTTTTGTCTCTCCCCTGTTGAGTTTCACAATGTTATATCATCATAACGAAACGATAGTTCTGCACAGCGTCTTAACAAAAATAAACCTTTCCTTGAAAAACTGATAAACATGCTTGTTCAAACCCACACTGCAACCATGTGTTATCATTCTTCTCCTGGGAAACGTGGTTAACAGTAATGCCCTTGCAACTACGGCAACCACCCTGACGTTTGGAGACATGCTCTTAGCTGAAAGATTAGGCTAATGGCCAGACAGTGCTGTCTCCTGGTTTTAAGGAAAATATGCGTTTCCATTTTTCAAAGGAAAAGAACAGGTTCACAGGAAACACTGTTATCAAGTCAAATCAAACGAACAAAAAGTCTCTAAAAACAAACGAACAAAAAAAAAGGATGACCTTACATAAACTCATAAATACATAATACATAAATGATGGTGTGCTCATTTCCATAATACATTTGCACTGATTTTTCTTAGTGTAGAGTTGTACCTTTTTTGACTGTTTATTATTAGCAGGCTACACTAAAGTCACAACAGACCCAAAGAGAGGAGGACCCTAGTGTTTCATAGCATAGAAGCACGTGGACCAGCCCAGAGTTCATCATGGAGACGCGGAACACAAAGAAGGTCTGCTCTGAGAATCTGCTGTAGGTCCCCCTATCGCTGAGAGTGACCGCTCAAAGCTGCATAGCGGCATGAAAGACGTGCACTCCACGTCAGGACAGTGAAGGCAGTGCTGCCTGGACTTCAGCCTTTCCAAACAAGACTAAAATACTTATGACGAAGCTCTCTGCAGTGTTTCCAATTACTGTAGACGGCTGAACAGGTATTTAACAAAAGGGAAATATAATATCATGGAAATATCATGGAAGAATCATAGCAAAAATATATCATACTTGAGAAGAATTCCATGAAACAGGACCAAAAAAAAGTTGTGGCACATTAAAGTATAAAAGATTCATGATTGACTCAATGCATTTATTTAGTGTTTACAAAAAGTAACTATTTAAGAAAATACTGGGAAAATATATCTATTAGGCTAGTGAAAGAAATAGTAAGATAATAGTGCTTTTCCTTACAAGATCTGTCCGCAAAAACATATCTATTTTTTTACATACAGTTGATCAGTGTTCTAGAAATGTTAAGCTATGCTCATTAAAACATTTCATAATGAACATTATGCATGACAACAATAACATTTCCCCTTGCACAATCAGTCCCAGTGTAGGTAAGTGTAAACGTGACTTCCAAAACAAAACAGACACCACAAGTGTAGTACAACATGATCAAGCCCCAATTATCATATTTAAAACCGCACTTTTCCACAGCGAGGAGCACAAATAACCCTCCGTCAGCAGCTCTGTGATCAGAGAGCAGTCATATCATCTGGATGTCAACTGCTCCCCCAGGTCTACCAGGGCCCAGAGGCTGACATCCATCATGGCTTTAAAAGAAGTGAATAACACCAAAAGCTGTGATTAAAGCACTCAAAACACTACTAATGCCCCTATTCCTGTCTGCCGAAGACAAAGACATCATCCCTGTCCCCACCAGCCAGTGATGAAGCACTGTGGACTAGGCAGGTCTCAAGTCTTCATAGTGCAGCGGGAGCTGGGACGTTACATTGTACTGGATTTACGTCCTTTCTCCACACAATAGGAGTATTTTGTGTCTCTGCGTGGTGTTTCTTAGACTCCACTAATGGTAAATAATGTTGGGCAAGTTTACTGGAGGCACTGTCCATTTTCAACGGTCTAAATAATGTCAACCACTGTATAAAATGCCTGAATTAATTACTTAATTTCAAACTGCAGCAGTTTTGTCAACAGAAATTACAAAAAAGTATTAATAATTAGAGGGTATTAGCATATAATGTATGAATGTGTAATGCAAAGAAAATAACACAAAAACCATGTGTCTATAACATATGACTGGATGGATAGACAAAATTGCATAATTACCCAACTCAGACTGACTGACTGAACTGAGAGATTGACCAACTGATTGATTGACCAGCTGATTGCTGGAATGATTGATTTTTCTTAATGCCAAATTAGATTGCGTGGTTGTAGCATCAGAGGACTTATTGTCCTCATCAGAGGACAAATAGAGCTTTCGTGTTTTAAAGAAAATAGTGAATAATGAAATAAAACATTCAGGCTAGGAACCTAACACAGCCCTAGGCATGTGTGTGAGTAAGTGAAACATTAATCCAAACCCCACTGCCTTCAGGACAGTTTTAACTATTTCACTGACCCTCTGTTGCCTTAGGCTGCTCTGATAGTGGACAGCTAAGTGAATGAACAGTGTGCGTGTGTGTGCGCGTTCGAGAGCCAACTGGAGTTTCTCATGACACAGTTCCAAGGATGCATTTAACTCCATTAGTGGAGCATCAGGTCTGGTGGTTAGCCTATGTCTGACCCTGGTTTGTTAGTCCTGACAGCAGGACAAGTCAGCAACTGGCTAACTAAGTTAAAGATTCTGACCATTAATAGAATTCTTAAGTTTCAGGACACTGGTCCTCAAATCCAGTATCCCAATCTTAATTAAAAGCAAGGGAAACATCTAATTTACAATAGACATGTTTTATGAAACGGTCTACTGTCTATTAGAAAGTTATTTTATGGAGGTATTAAAAATATTGACTGGTACAAGTACTTTTAAAGATGTATAGCCTATCTGCAGATGGTTCTGGATTGGCTTGAGTGGTGTGAGCAATCGTCTCCTGATCTAGGTTAAACGGTGTCAACCCCAACTCATTCAAGCTTAAAACTATAAAAAAGGTTTTCCAACCAATTCTAAATCTCAATGTGACTGAATTATACGGAGTAATGACAAGAATATGTACCTTAAACCAATGACATTTTCAAACGTCAGATATCGGAACCACGTGTCTATGGTTGGATCAGAACCGGGACTGGGTCGCAGCTCGTTAGTCACCCTACACAGATGTTCAGCAAACCTGATTCTCTCAAATACAAATGCTAAAAAATACCAATCGAAAACATAAGAAGATATTTAAAACTAATCGACAAACTTTTTTCTACCAAAAATGTTTGGAGGTTGGTGGTCTATTTACATGTATCTAAAGTATTTATTGAAAATCGACTGATAATAAATCATTAGTTCAGCTGGCAGGTCCATGTCAAACTTGTCCAGATTAATCACTCTCTGGTCAGGAGAAATAAACCTTGCTAGGTCTCAAAGTAACCAAGAACTCACCACCACGGGCTAGCTGGACCAACACAGTTATCGGCGTATAACAAACCAGTAACTCGGGCGGTTTATAAACGTGTGCTGTTATTTTCGTGGACATGGTGGTAGGTGGTAGCACAGCTAACCTCATTAATCCACAATAGCGGACCAGAGACTTTACTAAAGACCAGGGACTTTACTAACGACCAGGGACTTTACTAACGACCAGGGACTTTACTAGAGACCAGGGACTTTACTAGAGACCAGGGACTTTACTAAAGACCAGTCACAGACTAGTTCAGTGTCCCACACCCCAGGATGGACCAGCGAACAAAAGACTCGCCTCAGCGCAGACAGCAGCAATCACTCAATGTCTTCATCTTCAACATACGTTACTTACCAACACGATGTTAAATCTCTCCTCCAGTTGCCCCGGGTCGGGCAGGGGCAGTTTGAGGGGCATGTTGTGTCCTCTCAGGTCGGACTGCTCCACACTCCCCGCGTTCCCCATACTTCAGTCCCGCCGTGGAGCTGCCGACACTCCGGGACTTTAACAAACTCAACCGGCCCAGTAAATGTTTCTGAAACGTTATCTGGCCACTCTGTGGACTCTCTGACTGACTTTATCCTCGCTTGTAGACTCTCTGGTTGACTTTATCCCCGCTTGTAGACTCTCTGGTTGATTTAATCCTCGCTTGTAGATTCTCTGGATGATTTAATCCCCGCTTGTAGACTCTCTGACTGACTTTATTCTCGCTTTACCACCAAAAGTCCACGAAGAAACAACAACAAAACGCCACCGTCCCAAGCGCGCGACTCCACCTCGCGCATTATATCGTCTCAAACCGAGCGCGCGCCTGAGAGTGAACGCTCAAATGAGCTCATGTCTTATCCGTATCTTGCACAATGTCCACACCACTCCCAGTGAGCTGTAGTCACGGTGCTCATGATTCAGGCTCGCTGCTCCCCGTCAGTAGCTGCGGATCCACAGACACGGTTCTGCAGCGTTTCCAGGCGCATCCCTGCACAACTGCCCCCTTCGCACCGGCCTCCCATTTTGGGGCGTGTAGTTGTGCACACCGTGGTGCATCTGATGCATGCTGGTATTTGAAGTTCCCTAAGTTTTAAACTCAAAAGGTGAAAAAAAACAAGTAGCGTCAATGTGCGATCAATAAAACGTTTGCCAGGCTGAGATCCTCAGGTGTCCACCGAACAGGGACATCAGCTTGGGAAAGTTCGCCTTGTCCAGATGGACAATTTCACAGGATTACAGGGCGTGATCCACAGCAGAATAAAGCTGGCAGAGTCCCGCTTTTTGAATTTAGGGAATGGGGAAAATCATTTAAAAAATGTGTTTCACATGCTGATCACGGACATTGAGACGAATCCTCTAGTGTCCTACACAGTGAAGACATCTCTCTCCCTCTGTGTATGTGTGCCCTAAATCATTTAGCCTTAAATGAAGAGCTTTAAACGGAGGGCACAGCCTTAATGTTGGTGTTTTACTCCACACAGAGGTAAAGCAAGAACATAGGAACACCAGGCACAGCTGGTGAAACCTAAGTAGCCTAAAGAGACCCTCTGCATTTTAAGTGCACTACAAGGAAATGTAAAATGCCAGACAGATGCCAAAAATAAAGTCAGAACAATAAAATCTCTATGTCAGGGGATCTCCGAGGGACTCCAGTTCACAGATGTTGCTAAATTGGTGTGCGGGACAGCCAAAGGCAGCAGTGTTCTTAGTCTTGGAGTGCACACTCACGAGAGAGAGGCGAAACACAGCAGACAGAGGAGACATTGTAGTGTGTGCCAGAGATGCCCCACACTTCAACCATGTTCACTCCTCAGCCCAGTCAGCACAGCCAACAGACGCTCATCAATGTGGCGGACTTAGTCCTCAAAATACTTATTTTCATTTTGAATCACTAAGGGCTTTGTCAGTGATCAGACATGTATATATAAATAAATATTTATTTAAAAATCTACTAATTTCCTTTATAAGAGTACAAAAGACCTTGCGAAAAGGAAGCGTGAATTTGGTCCTGAGTAGTGGGTGGGCCTTCATACTTCATGCTTCAATAAGGCACCATGCAGAAACAGCGACATCTTGTGGTCGGAAGTTTAAGGTCTCTCCCGCTCATAGAGCACATTTCCCCATAACTTAATAAAGAGTTAACACCAAATCACCAAAGAAACACTTATTTGTGATAAAAAAAATGTTTATTTATTTATTTTATAACAGTGAGTTACTACAGATGTAGTGTTTCTTATTACAATGTAATCTACACTTTGTCAAACTAATCCATATTATAAAAAATTAAGAAATATAATCTACATACATTTAATGTAAAACAGTTAAAATGTGCTTTTCAGTTACCTGTAACAGTTAGTGCTGTTATCTATTTTAAAAAGGTGACAAAAGCCAACATCTCCGATCAAATGAATTAAAGCTATTATGCCTGAGCTTACACAGGTCTTAAACATACAGCCAGGTGAAAAGAAACGGAATCCTCACATACAACAACGCTGATCTGTGAGCACACCAACACGCTTTGTGAGCTTGCTTGTTTTAGAAAAAAACCAAACAATTAAATATCGCAAATATCCAAATTACATAAAACCTGGAATGTGAGTAACATGGAAGTAAGTTCATAAATACCTCAACACCCTGACACTGAATCTGATGTGCACGGTCGTGCTGACACGAGAAGGCCCACGTGAAGTGGACCCCAACAAGCACGCCACGTGGGAATAGAAGCGCTCGAGTACGTCGTGTCATAACTCCAACAGTCCGAGCAGGTGACAAGAGCCAGAAGCTAAAGTGGAAGCCCAAGACTCATCCCATTCATCCATTCACCCTATGCCACTTATTCCTCCTCTTCCTCCTCCTCCTCTTCCTCCTCTTCTGCCATCAGCTCGACGATGAGCTCCGCTGTGCACGTGGCCTCCCCGAGGTTGTTCACAGCCTTGCACGTGTATATGGCGTCGTCGTCGCCGCCGACCTCCGAGATGACCAGGCTGCAGTTGCCGTCCTCGTCGTAGTCGATCTGGAAGTGACGCGTCTCCTTGATGGGCTGGCCGTCCTTGTACCACACCACCTCCGGGTCCGGATAACCTGACGAGATGTGCAACTGGCAGTTATCTATCCATCTATCACTTGCTTGGTGATAGATGAACACACAATAGAAACTACCCCATCAATTAGAAACTTGCCCACTGATGACCAGGTTCCTACTGCTGGTGGCTGCATGTTTAAAGATGGCAGAAGCCATTCTAGCTGCTGCAGTGTTGTGTGAAACCTCTAGTTGCTCTGCCTGCTGCACTCAGACCAGCGTGAACGCTGCTACTGTGTTGTTGTTACCTCTACATTCACAACCCTCCTCCACCCCAATAATATTCAGGTAGCAGAGATCCTGTAGTCAGAAACTGACCAGCGATGGACAAGACTGAGCAGGGGCGGACAGGAGGATGTCTGTGTGTGTGTGTGGGTATGCGTGTGTTTGCGTGTGTGTGTGTGTGTGTGTGTGTGTGTGTGTGGGTATGCGTGTGTGTTTGCGTGTGTGTGTGTGCATGCGTGTGTGTGTGTGTGGGTATGCGTGTGTGTTTGCGCGTGTGTGTGTGTGTGTGTACGTGTGTGTGTGCATGCGTGTGTGTGTGTACGTGTGTGTGTGCATGCGTGTGTGTGTGTGTGCATGCGTGTGTGTGTGTCTGTGTGTGCATGCGTGTGTGTGTGTGTGTGTGTGTGCATGCGTGTGTGTGTGTGTGGGTATGCGTGTGTGTGTGCGTGTGTGTGTGCATGCGTGTGTGTGTGTGTGTGTGTGTATGTGTGTGTGCATGCGTGTGTGTGTGTGTGTGTGTGTGTGTGTGTGTGTGTGTGTGTGTGTGTGTATGTATGTGTGTGTGTGTATGTATGTATGTGTGTGTGTGCGCCACCAGCGCGTGCGGAGTGTGTGAGCCTGGGCTGCGAGAGGCTGTGAGCACTTCCTGGTGCTCCACAGACGTCCCAGTACCTTCTATCTTGCAGTCAAAGCGTGCAGCACTGCCCTCCACCACCTCCACGTCCTTCATCAGTGCCGTGAACATGGGCTTCATCGGGCTCCGCACGTCACTCTCCTCCTGGACCCGGCTCTCCTCTGCACCAACACAAACCCCCAGACCTATTCTCCAATAATGTTTGAATAATTACACAGCTAAACAAATGATAATAATATAGAAATATATAATATAGCAAACTAAACAATGTTAGATGACACTAAGGAGCAGTAATTTGAGATGACTGTGAGACAAAGGGAGACAACATGGAATACGTTTCTTAACTTTTTCCTCCCGGTCATTGATGAGTACTAGAATGATAACATGGTTGCCCAAACCACCGAGTATTTCTGAGCGTTTTTGGGCATGTGTTAATGATGCATCTCACCATCACCAACCTCCACCATGTCTGAGCGAAGTGAGGTGAGAAGGGATGTTGTTGCCACGGTACCTTCAGTGGGGACCTTCTTGGCGTGGACGCCTGCCATCAGTGCCATGGAGGAGAGGCGTCCTATGGCCCGAACAGCGTGGCCCGTTTTCTGCAGAAATGGTTGATGTTTAGCACGCGTGCAGGAGAGGTCTCCTCGAACCTGCACATGATGCACCTACGCCAATACTCCTGCGGGCCTTTAACCTGCGTCCGTGAGCGTATGTCAGCACCACGTGCAGGTGTCGGAGCCCTGATGAGAGTCCTGACAGACCCGGGGGACACTCCATCCATCCAGGTGGTTCTTGGGTGTGGGCGCTATGGCGGCTCACCTGCCACTTTCTCCTGAGGATGTACTTCTTCATTCGCTCCTTGGAGAGCTTCTTGGCCTCCATGTTGCTGGTGTCCTGTTTGAGCCAGACGTGTTGGAAGCACAGCTCACAGCTCAGACGAGCCCTGCAGACACGCAGACAGCGCGCAGACACGCAGACACGCAGACAGCACGCAGCTGTTTATTTGTATATATTGTAAAATAGATTGTATATATTGTAAAACCAAAATGTTGTACACAGCTGAAGGTAAAAAACTAAAGTTTGCAGTGAACGCCACAGGTCACTACATACATAAAACCCATCAATGCACAAATAAGGATAAAAATCTGTGGATTCCCAAAGCTAAATATTAATACAATAAATATATAATTTTAAAACCCGTCATGGAGTTTTACCCAGATCTTCTATGCAGCTGCCTCAGATATATTTTTAACAACATATCTTCAAATTACCCTCTAAAATCCACGCATTACGTTTAAGGTGTAGGGAAATTCTCAGAAGATTTATATAAAGATGATCAAACATCACTGACTAACAAGGTCACAGAGTTAAGACAAGTAAACATCGTTAAATAAATCCATCAAGGTCTTCTCGAGATCCTTAGGCATTCACTGTGACGGCTAATCAACAGTTCCACAGTGAAGAGTGAAAACATTCGTTTTAACTGATCAAAGGAATTTTTCTGTATCTAAATGTTAAACACCCCCATCTGAGTCTCTCCACAGTCAAAACAAACGAGCGCACAATGCACCATCAATCAAAACCGTTAACAGTGTCAAAAAAGCCTCTTACTAAATGAAAGCACTTGGGTGCAACCACCTGGTAGCTGACAGAAGACTTTACTAAAGTACATCCTGTGCACAAGGTCAGAATTATTAATTTTATTATTAAACAGATTTATTACAGACTATGTTTCATATCTGATATGAATCTCAGAAATTTCTAACTTCTTTAGTCAGTCAGACATTTCTCCTGTGCTGGCCTTCCTCAGTGGTGAGCGCTGTTTGTTACTCAAATGAGCACTAACGGCGCAGATAGCACTTGTTGTCCTTGTACCTCACATTGTACGTGTATTTCAATCTATGTTTATTTGCACTTCTAAGTATTCCTGTTGTTAAAGTTTGATCCTGTGTTTATTTGTAATACTAGGTAACAGCATTAATTCCTGTAGTTTAGTAGTAGTCTGGTTCAAGGGTATCTGGAGTTCTGACCTATCTATGGTACTCTCTACGATATATTCTGTCAACAGATGGCAAAGCACTTTGTAACTTTGTAAGTCGCTCTGGATAAGAGAGACTGCTAAATGCCCAAGATGTAAATGTAAATGAGCACTAAAACTCACTTCATGTCTTTCTTCAGAAGGCTGCTAATGAAGTCTTTGGCCTCCTCAGAAATTTCATCAAATGCCTCGTCCTCAAAGTCCCAGGTTGCTGAGGTAACGTTGGACAGTGTCTCATGGTCACTGTCACCCATGAATGGAGACAAACCACTGACTCTACAAATGGGGAAGAGAGAGAGAGGGGGGGGGGGGGGTAGAGCGAGAGAAAGAGATAGGAGACAGTAGGGGTAATGAGGGGTAGACAACAGAAGACAAACATCAAAGAGACAAAAGCAGAGTTGGAGTGTAAGCAAATGGAAGGAGGTGCTGTGTGAAAAAGTAAAGTGGTTTAAGAGCAAACAGCAGCTCAGTTTGATCTGTGGAGCAGCTGGGTTATTCCTCCATGCTGCGGTGTCTGTGTATGGAGAGACGTAGCTGCAAGTGATTAACACTGTTTAGCTTTAACCATGCTAATCACTATTAGACTAGACTGAAGGAAACTCTACCCAGAACACATGTGAAGAGGGGCTTGTTTTCTTGATGTTCCCTCACACCATTGCCGAGACTATCACCTTCATTTTCATAACTTGAGCTGCTCTTAATCAAAGCCTGTTCATATTCGGTGTATCTTGCCTTTTTCAGAGTCTAAAATGCCCCATGAAACACCACCAAAGTTTGAAACATTAAAGAGCATTTTTGTTCCTCTGGGCCCAGGCGTTGTCTAGGGTGGAATTGTAAATCCCAACAACCTTCAGACAGTGTATTTGTCTTTCCTCTCTTTATAGTTAAGCTACTTGGGTTGGGCTGGCGGAAAGCCAGAATCCCCAGACTGGAATTAGAGGGAGATCAGAGACAAGCCACAGTGCAGAGATCTTCAAATACAGCAGAGCTCACAGCTATGGTTCACCATTACAAAGAGCAGAGCTCACAGCTATGGTTCACCATTACAAACAGCAGAGCTCACAGCTATGGTTCACCATTACAAACAGCAGGGGCCCAGACTTCTCACATATTTCCCTCTCCATGGTCATGTCTTCTCTGTTCATCAGCCGCCTGCTGATCTATATACACTCAGTTGGACTACCACACGCTTGCAAGCACATGGCCACACACACACACACACGCACTCGTGCCCCCAAAGTCCACAAACCACAGCAACTTCACAGAGCTCCCAATAATATCCGAGAGATGACACCATGACAGGAAGAGAACAGATGCGCAGCCAGACGACCCGTGAAGACAGCCCGGTGAAAGACAACAGCAGCGGGACTCACAGGATGTAGCAGATGACGCCGATGCTCCACATGTCTGTGGGGTAGCCAATCGCTTCGTAGTTAATCACCTCGGGAGCGACGAACTCCGGAGTACCAAACATGACCTTCAGGGAACCTGCGTTCTCTGCTTTGCAAGAGAGAATAACATTTAAGATTCAGACAAGGTTAGGGCAGTATTTATTGAAATACGAAACAGTGCTTATGAAGGTTACACTTTCTAACACCAAGAAATGAATTCATCGATTTTCTATAGGCAAGTCTGAAGAACAAGCTAACTGTTGGCTGCTGTGGGACTCTGCAGTGTGATGTCATTTCAAAGCCTGCATGATAATTTAGACTGTAGTGCACAGAGGCGTCCCACGGTGCATGTGGACAGGTTCCTACAGCGTGTCGGAACACAAGGACACACCTAGCCTGCGCGCCAGGCCGAAGTCGATCAGTTTGATCTTGCTGCCCATTTTGTTCACGCACATGATGTTCTCGGGTTTGAGATCCAGGTGCAGGATCCCCTTCTTGTGCATGAAGCCCACACCGTCCACTATCTGCAGCACGTACTTGATCACCTCCCTCTCCGTCAGCTCGAAATCCTCATCGATGATTCGCTCAAACAGCTCACCTCCGGAGACCCTGCGTAGCAAAACCTCATTGAGCTCCGCTTGTGCGGCACGAATTCAGAACCTTCTCCGTCACGGTGTTGAGGTGTGGCTTAATCAAACGTGCAGGAATGAAGAGCAAGCTAACATATATGATGTAATGTTTCATACTGCAACAGTGCTGACTAGAACACTTCACAATGTGTTGGAACCTCTTTGGAACATCTGGGGGGAGCTTAAGGGCTTAAGATGAGTGAAAAGACAAAAACATTGATAAGATCAATAGGACAGAGAGGAGAGAGAGAGAGTGAGCAAGAGAGAGAGAGAGAGAGAGAGAGAGAGAGCGAGCGAGAGAGAGCGAGCGAGAGAGAGAGAAGAGCCCGGACTAAGCAGTGAAGGGCTGGACTGTGTTTAAACTGAGATGAAGAGGAAACAGACTCAGTTTACTAATATCAGCACTTTGCACATCCATTAAAGTGGCAATGAATCAATATTTTTGCATTTCCAGAGCTTATCTGGTCATGTATTGTACAGCATACATTTGTGATTACAGAATATGACAGAGTGGCTATGGCCCCAAAAATGTATTTGTTTCCTTCCTTCCCAGTATTGTATTCATATGCTAGTAAGATTAATGGATCTATCTGAAACTACTGTATATCAACAGACTAACAGGCCATGCTGGCCAATAACTCAATTACATAAAGTACCACAAGTGAAGAGGTCTTCACAGACTTGGTCACAGATTGAACAGAAGAGCTTTAAGATTAATTCAAGTTAAAAGAAGTGATTCACTTAAAGGCTGAGGTAGCACCTACCCTAGACGCATTCAGAGTACCGGTACTTACATCTCCAGCACCATGACAATGTCAGATTTGGCCTCGAAGGCGTCCACACACTGCACCAGCTTCAGGTGATGCAGGTCGTTCATGATTCGGATTTCCTGCCGCACATTTTCTTTCTCCTTTTCAGAGTATGCTTTAATAAACTTCCCAGCCCACACCTTTTTGGTGGATTTCTCTACAAGCTTAAACACCGTTCCGAACTTGCCCCTAGGACAAACCAAATGCAGAATGTCCAGTTATAAAATAAGGGTGCAATATGAGACACAAAAGGGCAAGAGAGCAGTAACAAATATGGATGGATGGATGGATGGATGTCTCTATCTG
The DNA here is from genome assembly GCF_052324685.1 of Brachyhypopomus gauderio. Lineage (NCBI taxonomy): Eukaryota > Metazoa > Chordata > Actinopteri > Gymnotiformes > Hypopomidae > Brachyhypopomus > Brachyhypopomus gauderio. The sequence continues at coordinate 17,172,208 of NC_135214.1, forward strand.
CTGACTGTGTTTTAGTCAAAGCTGCAGCAGGTTAAACTCACGATCCCAGTCGGTCCCCGACATCATAGAGGTCTTTAACCTTCACGTCTGTTCTGATAGTCACGTTTCTATACTCCGGCTGCTTCTGCGACTCTGACAACGTAGAGGTTTGAAGATATACAGCAGAGTATAAACATATTTTTATCCTATTAGATATGCTGATGTGACTGCAGAATTGCCATTTTTATAAATATGCCATTTCAATCACAATAACAAATGTCAGAATCAGCAGGCTTACTTACCATCATCGGAAGGATCAAGCTCATCTTTATTCTCTGTTGAATAACAATTAAAAAAGAAAGTTATGACATTGTCACTACAATGCTCCCAACAATCCAAAGGTTTTCCATCCAGTCTGAGCAAACTATTTCTCAGAGCGACCACTAGGTGGGGCTCACCATCCTCTTCCACTTCCTCCAGTCCGACTTCCACGGGTGCAGACTCGGCACTGGGCTCTCCGATCCCGTAGATGTTCGCAGCTCTCACACGGAACTTGTACCGCCTGCCAGGCAGCAAGTCCTGGACGTTGTAGGACGTGCTGTTGCAGGACACCAGGTTGGACCACACGTTGCCCACAGAGTCCCAGATCTCCAGGTTGTAGGACTGCACGGCGCTGCCTCCGTCGTACGTGGGGCCGTACCACGACAGGGTCAGGCTGGATTTGCGGACGTCCGTGGCGGCGGGGACACGTGCTGGGGGGTCCGGCTTGTCTGGAGGGTGAAGGTCAGGAGAGCGTGGTCAAAATGGAAGCAGTCTGGCAAGCATGGAAGATGCAGTGTTGTCCTGACTCAGCTTGGAATCATGATCCCGAGATGCATCCCGGTGCACTGATTCAGATCTAGAACCTCAACTGCAGAGCTGCATTACACCATGTAGCTATATGGATATATCGATATTGATCTAGACTCTACAAGTGCACACACAGTCCAGGAGAGATGACCTTCTTGCACTTAATACACCTTGGCTGGCATGCACAGTTCCCTGCAGAGCGCCTGTTCCCCCAAGACGGGAAACTACAAGTGTCTGCATGGCTGTCAGCACTTTCGGTTTCAGATCTCCATCCAAAGGTTCAGCAGCACCAGATGAGACATCACCAACAGGTGATGAGGGCTTGGACTCGCAGCCCACCAGCTTGTAAAACACCAGGAGCACTACAGTGCTATTTTTTTTAAGGTGTCTCCACATGACACTTTACAGATAAGACTTTACATTTTGCTGCCTGAAACAATGAACTATGAAGCACAGACTACAGTGAAGACAAAAAAAAAAAAGATGCAGCCGGTTACACTCAGAATTTGGCCAGCAGTTCAGCCGGTCGGGCCGTGGTGTACGCCAAGTACTCCCAGCCAATCAGCCTCTCTTTTTTCTGTGTAATGGATGTTTGTGTATAACAGCTGTGTGAGAAACGATGTGACCACTGAGGTAGACAGGGTCCCGGGGGGGGGGGGGGGGGTGGGGGCTGCCTGTCCCACCACCCAGACTGATGATGTGGCATGCACACTTCTCTGTGAAGCCCCACGCTGCCATGTCTGTAATGTAAGTGATTCTTATTTGGGTTTTCAGGCCTGGGACGCATTTCTCATTATGGAGGCTCAGCCCTTGGCATAAACACACTTTATACAAGTAGATTTCTAATGTTCTTTCATAGAAATACCACCATGCTCGCTCCAAAGCGTTTGGTAAGTACTGTATGTGAAGAACAGTACAGTAGGTATTAGATTCGCCAAATATGATGAAGCAGCTAGCACTTTTAGCTAGGCTTTTTGTTAGTGTAGGCACTAGGAAATAAAAGCCTTATTCAATGGGAACAGGTGCCCTAACGCACACAGAGCAGAGCTCCAGCTAGCGAAAGGCCAACAGAGGCCTCACTGAGGACGCCGGTGGCGTGAGAAGCAGTCTTACCTACGATGGTGAGGTTGAGGGCAGCTTGCCTCATGCCATAGGTGTTCCTGACCTCAACGGTGTAACACCCACAGTGTTCCTGCTGGCCGCTGGCGATGGTGAGCAGACTGCTGGAGTCGCTGTTCTCCAACATGATGCCATCTGTGCCCACCTGAAGCTGAAAGAATAGATATTCATTTTGTGGATCTGCCATTTGTGGATCTTTTTGGACCTCACACAGATAATTAATTTACAAAAATCTATCCAATCCTGGTATCACAAGCTATTCGTGGAAGGGCAGAAGAGATGATAGACTTTCATTCTTCTAAATGATTATAGGATTGCTTACAGTCTCATAGGAAAGACTGTAGAAGAACTACAAGTATCCCCCCTCCCCCCAAAAAACAAAGTGCAGTTAAATTTTGTTAGGACAAAATATTTATCTCAAAAATTGTCATAGACCAAGGATTTCTAAAATATAATTAACTAGGTGCTTTACTCTTCAGAGCCTTTAAACATCATCCACATTTAGAAAGTTCTGATCAGTTTACATTTTGTATTTACTTTTTTTTTTTTTTTACAGATAAGACTTCAACGATCATCACCTGTTTACACCTTGCTTCATATCTGGATTGTATATATCTGGATTCACTCTTTTTTTCCCATTTACACTGTAATTTATTCTATAGCGTACAATACCAGATATTCAGTCTTAATTTGTGAGAAAGTGCGAGTGTTGAAAAGTAGTTCAAGCTTACATAACTGTGTGCAGACATCAAAACGCACGCTGCTTATGTATTGAACTTGGTCAAGATCCATTTGTGACTGCCTCCTAAAGTTGTTTGAATGATCCAATCACAAAGCACCTCAGGTGCTTTTTTGATGCACTTGGTTCTTAGATATCACATCAAACCCCTTTTTGATTAAACTTTAATCTATGAACCATGCTTTTCAAAATTAAATAAGCCTTTAATGTCCTAGTCCACAATGTCCTGACAATTATAATTGCAAGTTTTCACACTTTCTCTAGTTTAAACACATAGTGCTCCTGCCATTACAAAAAAAAATCATAATCTTGACCCAAAAATCATGTGTTATCGGCCCTTTCCAAGCTGTCATTTTGATCAAAATTTCTGTAAAATGTTTTTAATCAGTGTGTGGCTTTGCTAAAAAACCAAAACAAACTTTTCCATCTGGTTTTAGATTACTACATTGTCCAAATACTTCATTCTTAAAAGTGATCAATGATTTGTTAACTGTTCTGTGTTAGTTTTGCTGCACTGTCCCCCACTGGTCCAATTTAGGGCCAGTATTATTTTCCATGTACATGTTACCTCATGAACCATTGCTGATAACTTGCAGTTGAATGAGCGTATCATGGAAATTAATGGCATATCATTTTTTTTCCAACTAAATGATAATTATATTACATTTAGTAATAGTTAGATAATAATTACCGGTAGATTTGTTTCTCCCAAACTAATGCATTATACTTAGAAAATGCTTAAAATGTACTTTTATTCTGTGTAGTTTTAGAACAGCATTATGTTTATGAATATTATATGACATTTGTATGTGTGCATGTGCCTCATTAGGAGAGATTAAATATTTATTTTGTGCATCTAATGTATAAAAAAAAAAAGAACTTTGCAAGTCAGCAGTCACACACATATGGAAATCCTATTACACCAGTGTTCAAAATCCATTGATCAACACAGATATTTCTGTATGTTTGTGATTTTTTTTATTTTGTAGTTGGTACGTCACATAGCATGTGTCGGTGTCCTGTGCTCACTGCTGGAAAAACATTTCTGATTATGCCACTAAACACTCAACACATTCAGCTACGTGATCAGAATAAGCACATTCTTAATAACGAGGCATCTCCCCACAGCCGCATGCACAGCGCTTACCGGTTTGCGGAACTTGAGCCAGGTGCAGTGGACGGGCGGAGCTCCAGTGAATTTACAGAGCAGACTGACCTGCTCACCTGCCAGGATCTTCATATCATCAGGAAACTGCAGGATCTGAGGGGGCATCCCTGGAACACACACACACACACACACACACACACACAAACGTAAAGTGTGCAAGCGCACACATGCAGTTGGCAAGCACTATGTGACATGCACACTCCCAAGACCACATGCACATACACACACTGCCTGTCTGTATATGCTCAGAAATGGCACTCCCGACACTCACAGACACGCAGACACGGCTCTCACTGTAGTACTTTAAACAGCTGGTGCCAATCTGAGAGGACATTTGTTCTACTGTAAGTGCATCCACTCAGGGGCCAAGAGTGTTATTGGGAAAACAACGTTTACTCCAGATCTCCCACAGCAGACTATGTGCTGTAGGCGGCAGGCAGAAGAACAAGCCTTATTAAGGCACATGTAACCTCGCTGAACTCACAGCTAAGGTATGCTGACCTACATGGCTGTTCATGAGTAACAAATTGATTTAAAGAGTATAAAATAAAGGCAATTCAATGCCTGCTCTGAAACTGCACTTAGAGGAATGTTGTTTTTTGCAGGATGCGGTTACCTTGTTTTGAGGGAGTTTTTGGAGGTGGTTTCTTTATCCTGGCCTCGGCTGAAAAACGAAACAGATGCGAATCAGATCTGATGGACGAGGCGTTTCCGTATCAGACTTGGATTCAACAGTAGCTCTACCGCAAGGCACCAGAAGGAAACGGCTTTAACGTTTGCTTCTTCACCAAGTTGATTGCCACACACAGGCCTTGTGAGTGATATACTGATTCCATGAGTGCCTCAGTGTACAGTCACACTGCATTTATAGTATATTGCAGATGCGCTTTTGCAGAATTACATGTGTTTTTATACATTCTCACAGTTGGTGTTCTCCCTGGGAATCCCTCGTAATCTAGCACCATGTCCTACCAAGGAAAAGCATCTACACTCTCACATTTCTTCACAGTTACACTTTATTTTCATGAAGATTACCAAAGTCAAAAGACACACACACACACACACACACACACACACACACACACACACACACACACACACACACACACACACACACACACACACACACACACACACACACACACTAAAATACAGTCAAACACAAATACAAGTTTACATCCACTCCATGGCCTAAGGGAGCATCAGCTTTTGAGTGTGTATATGGAAAGCAGGGCATATACTCAATAGTCTGATAAGCAAACTCTGGGAGCGAGGAGAAGGTGGGAGTCTCATTCTGCTCTGGATGTCCTGAGAGAGCTCAGCTGCTCATGTCCTTTTAGGGTTTGCCTTTTTTGGTCATACTAAAAATAGTCCCCAAAGAATCTAGGAAATATTTCTTGGCACTATTTACTTTACATCTGATTGGCGTCATGAAATAATGTGGTAGAGAGGCCAACTCACACAACCTCCAGGAAGCAGTAGCAACAGCAAGGATAGTTCAATCTGAAGCTAGTAGAACTTAAAGATATAAACACATGTTTCTGGGGTTTTCAGACATTCCAGCCCCATCTCTGCTGCGGAGAATTTCCTAGCCTCCTTGTGGAAAAGAAAACATCCTATCTCCAACTATTTCTGTTTCACAGCTCCAAAAATCTCTGTCCAACAAAACAACTCTTATTTGATAAGGATCAGCAATTTGCAAATTCCAGATTTGCTTGTAGAGAAAGTTTTTGCTCCATGTAATACAAAAAAGAAGGCAACAAAGAAATGTGTAAAACTGTAATGTTATGCTTGAGAACAAGGCAGACAGGACCCAGGCAACTTTGCATCTTGGTTAACCTAGGTGTGAATCATGGCTATCTACTAAGCCCATCAGAACCTTACTGTAAGCCTAGATTTGCATGGGCTATTTGTCATCAACAAACGTTTTAGTATGTAGTACGTGGTGAAAACACAGGTTTTTAAACCTGAGGTGAATGAACAGTACCAGAATTCATTATCATCAGCTTTTTTGATTAGACCCATTAATGAAACCTAATGTTTTTCCAAACCCTGTCAAAATGTCCGACACCAATTCAGAGCTGAGAAAGTGAGGGGTCACAGAGGCAGAGGTCCAGTCCAAGTCGCCAGACCAGAGCCCATCATCTGCAGGACCATTGTTGGTATCCTGATGAACTGATGGATTATGCATTTTGCTTTTCAAAACTACACTGCCCTATGAACCCTGACCTTGGAGTACATATGTTCCAGTTATCAGTTTGTTTGTTTTTTATTGTGTTTAATAGAAACACAATTGCAAATTCAATAATTCAATGCAAATGCAAAATAAATAAATACATTTTATCTTCTTGAATCAGTAACTTAAGGCAGAAATAAGGTAGCATATAATCTCTAAAACACATGGTTAGGGAATGTAAACCCCTGCCAATCAGATGGGTACAACAACATTTTAAAAGAGAAAAGCCTACACCTGAGAGAAACACAAGCTTTTACAGCACACTCCAGTAGAGCTTCGATTATGTGCCACGGGATTCAAGACTACAGTGGTTTCTCACACCAGACCTAGAAAAACATTCAGAAAAAAGTCAGGCCCCTAATGAGTCTGAAAGGTGCTACAGTAGTGAGGAAGGATGGCACAAGCAAGAAACCAGGAGAGGCCCATCAGAAACCAAGAACCTATCAGTAAATTGTTACTGAATGTTACTATAAAACTTGCATAAGTTGGGTACTAACAGAAGCACTAAAATTATGAGCAAGCATGGTGCTATAAGGATTTTATGAGATCCAAGAACAGATTTAGTAAGGATATAATGACAAACTGAGGAACTGAAAAAATTAAATTAAAAAAGTGTACCTTTTAAAATTTAATAGAAAACAAATTAATAATTGCATCCATATACATTCCCCCAACCCCCTATCCCTGTCCAGCTGATGGGCTGATGGCATGAAACGCTGGAACAGAGGGTTCAACTAGATTCATGTCTCTTGCTGTCCATGTTTGCAGTCTGCCCCCCATTACCGATTAGCCATTCAATAAGAGAACGTAACCCCACTTCACGAAGAGCCTCTAATGCATGTGAGATAGAGAGGTAATAAAGGTAATAAGAGAGGCAATAAAGGTAAGAGTCATGTAGCCACTGAATATTCTTCACACATTACACTTCAGATTTATTCACGGCAGTTGATACTGAATCGAGTTATGAGAAGAGTACCAGCATGAGTTGTCAAAATTCTAAATCTGACTAAAAATGTTCCCCCCCCCCCCCCAAACTGTTTTACTGTCCACCCTGCCAGCACAGTCTTAAACCGGGACTGGAAGAAGACAGTTCTCACAGTTCACAATGGTCCAATGGCAACACTACTCAGAATAAGCCTTGGGAATCCTGGTCGCCAATAAAAAATCAGAACACTGTGTCATGCTTGCATTCCTCAGCATTAAAGTGATGAATCGGAGCTCAACTGAAATGCTGCTGTGAGATACGACTCTTAAGACTAATCTTAGTCACAATCAGATTATGCAAGATGTTTGGGCTGTAAAGCTATGCTGCAATCTCTTATGTGAACTAACCAACATCGATCAGCATCTGTTGCCTAAATGTTTAGAATACGTAGCCTAGCATACTCTAGAATCCACAGCCTAGCATACTCTAGAATCCACAGCCTAGCATACTCTAGAATCCACAGCCTAGCATACTCTAGAATCCACAGCCTAGCATACTCTAGAATCCACAGCCTAGCATACTCTAGAATCCACAGCCTAGCATACTCTAGAATCCACAGCCTAGCATACTCTAGAATCCACAGCCTAGCATACTCTAGAATCCACAGCCTAGCATACTCTAGAATCCACAGCCTAGCATACTCTAGAATCCACAGCATAGCATACTCTAGAATCCACAGCATAGCATACTCTAGAATCCATAGCATAGCATACTCTAGAATCCATAGCATAGCATACTCTAGAATCCATAGGACATAAAATGCTAAATTTTCTTGCATTAGCCATAGGCCCATAGTCAGTTCTATGATTGCTCTGGCTAAGAATAGGCAACACTGTTTGCACACTGCCAGATTACGTGCAGAGATGGCAATCACAAAGTAAAACATATAGAGCACATTACACTAAAAACAGACAGACAAGAAGAATGAGTGAGAGTGAGTGAGTCCATACATGGAAGGAAGTATGTGAATGCAATAAAAGTCCTAGCTCTTACACTTTCATACTCTCTACCACTATTTATCTCTCTACATCTTCTCTTCTCAACCACCTTTCTCTTACATTACTCTTCACACACTTTAGTGATTCTCTTGTGGTCTTTAACAGAGTTTGTTTTGGGTTTCAGGTATCAAGACAAAGAAGACAACCATCATGAAGATTCAGTTAAAAGATTCACGAATAATTAACCAACCTTAACTTCAGGTTAAACAAACTGCAGAAAAAGAGCACTATGTTAAAAATGCATAGTAGGAAATAATTTTGATGATTTTATGTTTCACTCAGCATCCCTTGAAAGCTCTCAAATGAACAGTTAACTGTGTGTGTGTGTGTGTGTGTGTGTGTGTGTGTGTGTGTGTGTGTGTGTGTGTGTGTAAGGGTTTTGGTGGGAAAAAGTCAGGTCTCTCGTGTCTCTCCTTTTTTGGGGAATAAAGAGGGAAGAGTGTATTTTGGACTCACTCTCTGTGGTTGGGGTGGAGGGCTTCTTGCTTTTCTTGTCAGCCGGCGTGGAACTTGAGGCACTGGGGTCTGGAGGAGCACAGAGGACAAACGTACCATAAGCTCATCAACTGAAACAGCAGGACAGCCATCATTATTCCATTGAAGGTTTTTTATACTTTAATACTTAATAATTTACTTTTATAGTCAATCATTTAAAGACAGAGTGAGACAGAGAACAAACCCGAACAGCACATTCATTAAGCTTCGAATCAATAATCTGTGAAGTGTTTGGACTAATGAAAACCGAAGGCAATATATGACAAAGCGCCATTACCCTGTCAGCATGGTGAAGCGAGAGTGGAGATGCTTGTGGAAACAGAGGGGAAAATTTGGTGGAGTGGGAGAAGCACGGGGTAGGAGGGAAGGCGGTGAGACAGGGCAGGAGGGCAGGAGGGCTGGAGGGCCGACAGGCTATGCTCTGTAATTGCAGGAAGTTTGCTGGGCTGTGGCCGGGTCTCAGGGGAGGGCAGTCCGTCACGCCTCCCAAACCAACACAGACCAGACCAGCTCAGCCTTCCCAAGCCTGGAGTCGGACGCCTTGCATCCCTGTTTAATCCGTGCTGTAGTTATGTTCTAGCTGGTAGAAACATCACTGAAAGCGCAGCACTGACTCGAAGCAGACCCTGAGGAACATTCTCCACTGCTGAGTGAGGTTCTGTATGAACTACGACCTTCTTAAGGAGTGAACATGCTCACCATCGACTAGGACCACACATGTGCACTCTGCTCTTTTCGAACCAGCATCGGCTCTGCACACATACTGGCCCTCATCCTCGGGCAAGGCTTTATCAATGGTCAGAGAGCACACGCCACCTGAACACACACACACACACACACACACACACACACACACACACACACACACACACACACACACACACACACACACACACACACACACACACACACACACACACACAAACAAAAAGGGATGCAAACAAAAACACCCAGAATACACTTTATCAGTGAGGAAGTAATATCAAGACAAATTACAGAGTGAGGTGCACCTTCTCAAAATTATACTTCTCACGTCTCCTGCCAGTGGTTAGAGCAGGTGATTCTTATCAATATATTAAGGTCCAATGCACCAGGGAAAGTTTAACCTATTGTCCTTTGGTCTAAATGTTCACACTCTCAAATAACAGCAAACAGAAGAAGACCAATCCAATGACAAACAACCGTGTGTTGTTCCGAGGAGAGTCCCGTGTCTGACAGTGTGATTGCTGTTGTGACAGACATGACAGGTGGCACAGCTACCTAATCCTTCTTCATTAGCACTGACATTTTTCTGCATTACAGAGTGAAACAGCCCAGAGAAACCCACCCCCAACACTGACTACCACCCCTGATTATGAAAGGAAGTCTCGTCACTGGAGTTCTGTTTAGAGTTTTGGTAATATTACACAGGTGTAAATAATTCAGAGCTTAAAAGGGAGTTGACTAGATTTGCATGGTAGGCAGGATTCGTTCAGGGATCAAAAAAAGGCAGTTATGGAATAATATCTTTAGGAATGCAGTTTGTCTTCTCGAGGAACTGGATTGAATTAACTAGACATTAGTGGGTTCAGACACACAGGCATCAAGTGGCGACCGACCACCAAGCAGTGAAAGTGCTCACCATCTCCCATTACTGCCTCCAGACACACCACTGCTCCAGAGCTCTGCTGGTGTATGTAAACCTGGCAAAGGCAAACCTCCACCCCCCACCCCACCTCCACCTCCACCCCCACCCAGAGCTGAGCCAGTGCTTTTCTTACACTTGCCATTCGTGCTCCCCCCAGAATAACACAACTGTAAACATCACAGTGGCTTTTCCCGAGAAGCAATCATATCCAGACACCAGATGAAAGGAGAGAGGAGCTATAATGGTAATAAATCATGTGTTGTAATATCTAGGCAAATATTCATATGGTGAGAAGAAGCAGAAGGTTTGGAGTGGAACATGGCTGTACTGGTGATTAGACCATATTTTAAACAGCCTGTCATAAATCCTGTTAAAAACTCCTTTTAATCACAAAGGGCAAGTATGTTTACAAACAGTCACCCTGAAGAGCATGGATACACATTTCATACTAACCCTCATTGGCAATGACGATGAATTTGGAGGGCTTGATCACTTTCCCGTCTAGAGTCCATGTGACAGTGGCTGGAGATGCAGACGACAGCCGGCACTGCAAATGCAAACGTTCTCCATCCTGTACCGTAACATTGCTCAGTTTCTGAGTGAAAGTCAGATCTTTCCCGTCTCCTGCATTCATTATCTCCTTTGACCCTCCATCCACGCAGTTCACATTATTCTCCTTCCCCGTGGAGGTCTTGGGTGCTGGGCTCTCTCTGCTGCACTCCACACTGTCTGGTTTCCTCTTGTTGCTCAACACTGACCTGAAGTCAACTGGGTCATTTTTGCCGCGTTCTTCCTTCTCAGTTGTTGCTTTTGGGCCGGTGGTTCCTTTCTTGCCCAACACTGCTCTGAAGTCCACCTGCTGGGCGCTGTTGACCTTCCTTTCCTCCTCCGTCTGAGTCTTGGGCTTGATCTGCCGTTGGAGGTTGCCCCGGAAGTCCATCTGTTCGGCCGTGATCTCCTTCAGGTCCTCCTCCGAGACGCTCTTGGTGGTGACCTTGCGGCCTAGCACGGTTCGGAAGTCGATCTGCTCAGCCTCCTTCTGGCGGATCTCGTCTTCCCGATGCTCCTTGGTCTCCACACGCCTCTTCAGGAGACCGCGGGCAGCGATCGGCTCCTCCGGATCCCGGTCCTGATCCCCGTGCTCCCAAACAGGATCCGGCTCCGATCGGAATGCCACAAGGCTCGGCGCCTCTTTCTGCTCTCCCTTTCTCCTGGCCGTCCTCTCCACCCCTCCAGATCTCCTACCCTCTCTGCAGAAGCAGGAGGGAGAACACAGTGACGTTCAAGAGGCTCAGCCCACAGCACAGAGCCACTTAATTAAGGAGAGTTAGTGCAACGGAACACAAAGTTACATCACAGATGACTTCAGAAGCCTTATAAGGAAGCGAGTCAGGAGAGGGGCTCCCTCGCTCAGACAATAGCACAACTGGAGGAAGCAGCATAAACAGTTTGTTTGGCTATACAGGGAGATTACAGCACTCATAGGCTGGTACACAACATAGGCTGTATTTAAATACCCACTCTTCAGGACGCTCTCTGTCAAGGTCCTCCCTCACATGCAGGGTAGCCAGAGAGCTGCAGTCCCCAACTTTATTCCTGCAAATCAGAGAGACACTCTGAAACTCAAATGTGACCACTGGCTTCAGACAACTAGGCATCAAATGTTCTGGAGAAGCAGCACAGTGCACAAAGAGAAACGGCAAAATTGGGATAGAGCAGTTTGGTTTCTTTATCTCTAGAGGAAGCAAGAAAAAAAATACAAATACACTCCACCACTTCTGTTATTAAGTGATAAAGAATATGAAAACGGTAACCCTAACTTGCTCCAGTGACCTGTGGTAGAGCAGAGAAGAAGACAAATCCCTAAACTCTTAGTGACTTTTCCAAAAATAGATTTATACAAATAAACAAACAGAAGTAAACTCTGCCTTAGAATATTTGATTTTGGTTTTGACAGCCTAATACATTGGCAAAGAAGGCTGAAGAGAAGGCTCAACATTTCTGTTGATTAGTATCACTGGAGTGGTGCAGGTGCTCATACCTGAGGTGGATCTCATAGTTCCCAGCATGGTGAATCTTCACTCTCCTGATGAGGAGAGACACCACATCCTCCTTCTGCAGGATCTCAAAGTCCCGCCCAGAGGAGACTTCCCGCCCATCTTTCATCCAGAGGAACTCTGGGAAGGGATCCCCAGCTATGGCGCAGGACATCAGGACGTGCTGGCCCACTTCCACCGTGGAGGACTTGGGCTTAGTGATGAACCATGGTTGCACACCATCCTGGGGCTCTGAAACACAGACACGAGAGCAAACATCAGTTACGTCTCGGTTCCGTCTCGGCTCCACCTCAGCTAGGTGAGACTCGGCAGAGCAGCAGGGAGCGTTGGTACCTTGAACGGTGAGCAAGGCTTGGGTGCGGGCCTCGCCAGCCTCGTTCCACGCCTCACACGTGTACGTCCCCGTGTCTTCCGGGAACACTTCCTGGATGAAGAGGCTGCACAGACTCCCTTCTCTCTCAAAGTGGAAGTCCTCAGACTCTTGGATCTCCTTCCCATTGTGAAGCCACAGCACCTCTGGGGTCGGATGACCTGTATAAACACACACACACACACACACACGTCATCAGACTCATGCTAGATCCCCACAATCCCGCTTTACTAACCTACTGGAACTTGTTGTGTGTTACTGAAGACATTAAATGCCTCTTGGCCCTCTGCTGTGAGTGAGCAGAGAAACATGCGAGATCCATATCAGGAGGATAGCAACTCCTCCAGAGTTGTATGCACAGGAAGGGCTCGAGATTACATATTATATAATAACAGCAGGAGTTGAACTTTCTAAGGTCGCGCACACAGGAGGAAACTCAATCCCACATTCCAAACATTCTCCTGGGAGACCGGAGGAAATGCCCCTTCATTAAGAAAATAACAAAACTGCAAATAAACTGCAAAATAAAAGAAAAACATGTATAACGTTTTAATCCTAATCCTAGACTATTACAAAATATGCATTAAACATTAAAAGGTGCGGAGGTGTTGGGGGAAGGGTACTGCAAGGCTCCATGTCACTGTGCATTATGGGATGGGTTCTGCTGAAATGATACGTGTTTGCTATAGAAGAGAAAGCTCTCCTTACCCATCACCTCCACGCTCATGGTGACCTGACTGCCATCCATGACCTTAAGGTCCTGCAGCTCTTTCAGGAAGACTGGGGCTGAGGGCCTCTTCATCTCAGAGACTGGTGGAGCGACTGGCCTCTTAACACTCGCCTTAGCTGCACAACCACACACACACACACACACACACACACACACACACACACACACACACACACACACACACACACACACACACACACACACACACACACACACACACTCTTCACTACTGAGATTCAAACGTGACCCTACAGCATACAAGCTGATTTTTTTTCATCTCAGACACAAATTAGTGACTGGAAAAGTGATTAACCCACATATGTATCGAGCTTAGATCTTTACCACAAACAATTATTTTATTTACCATTCGCTCCCACTATCTATTCCATCAGCACTACTGCAATCAGCTCCTGGAAGTCCATAAACAGCCTTAGATGTGTAACAAGATATTTCTGATATCTGATGCACCACATACACAGAGTGAAACAATCATGCTTCAGTGTAGGGATATCCACTCTAATAGCACGCCTGCCCTGGTGGGGTTAGCCAAGCAGCAGACATTTTCGCTCTGTATGGGAGAAAGCCAAAGGAGTCTGCATCTGCAAAACCTATGAAACACAGCATGTAGCGCGAGCCTATGGAAACAGGCGGAGGGAGAGGAATAAACCCTTCGTTCATTTTAAACGAAGACACTTGACAATAGTAGGTGAAAATATGAAACCCCTTTGAGTGAGCCAAATATACCAGCCTACTTTTCCTATCATGTATAGATCATTTTACTCGCTGTGCCACATTTAAATGGCCACTAAAGCCAAGACTGGAAGAGTCTCAGGGAGGAACGGCATGCTGGAACAGTTTGCCATGCCCACAAAGTCTAATCCAGGACTGAAGATGATGTTCAACCACTCACACTGTTGCCAAGCGACTCCGTATAAGTCAGGGTCCCAGTCAGCAATATTCAGAAGGATCATCAAAGCAATAGTGTAGCTTTTTGCCATTTAATATCAATTTCATTTTTGCTCTCATGCAGAGAAGGAATATAAACAGTTCTGAGTTCGCTCCGCTCCTGTGGGCCTGTATAAGAATGTGTGACCCAGGCTAAGATCACTTCAATATGCAGAACCATAATCATATTAGTTAAATGTGGTTACACTTTGTTTGGAGACACTGAAGTTGTTACCTGAATGCTTTTAATTATATTATCCGACTCATGTAAATAGACTAAAATCAAGAACGATGCAAGAAACAAGAGATTATGATTACAGAGTCCATACACCTTTTACAAGGTCAAATTATGATTACAGAGTCCATACACCTTTACAAGGTCAAATTATGATTACAGGGTCCATACACCTTTACAAGGTCAAATTATGATTACAGAGTCCATGCACCTTTACAAGGTCAAATTATGATTACAGGGTCCATACACCTTTACAAGGTCAAATTGTGATTACAGGGTCCATACACCTTTACAAGATAAAATTATGACTACAGGGTCCATACACCTTTACAAGGTAAAATTCAAGCACTTTTCAAGCACTTTCAAGGCCCATTTTCCAAGTTTTTCCAGCACCTTTCAGCTGTGGTAAATTAATGATAATGGTGATATCTCAAACCTGCGATTTAGCGATAATCAATATATCGCAAGACTATTCTCCATACTTCACAGCGACTATGCTACTGAGAACAAAAAATGGAGGTGCGAGCAAAGCCTTTTTTACGCTCTGAATTTATTTAGTCAGATATTTATTTATTGTAAAGTAAATGCAGAATTTCAAGAATTTTTCAAACACTTTCTCCAAAATTCCACCACTTTCCAGGCCTGGAAAACAGAACGTTAAAATTCAAGCATTTTCCAGGATTTCAAGCACCAGTACGAACCCGGTGATGAATACTTTCAGACCTGTGATTTAAAATCAGATATATAGTGACTGCTGTCACTTTTACATATGACAGCCATTCATTCACCTTCTAAAAAATGCCCTTACTCTATGATCCACAGTCACTTGAACACATGCTCAGCCACAGGTCAAGGGTTATTATTCTAAATCTCTGGAATAAAAGTGTTTTCCTAGCAGGTATTCTTCAGAGAACCTTGTCACCATCTGTGCACACAGTGACACATTTTCTTAGTGAGTCACTGGCCCTTTTCATTTCAAGACACATTTTTTTTATTCTAGCAGCTGTTTTATCCATTTCAGTTTGACTGCTGGACACTACCTGACGCACGGCGTCCATCACCACATACACACAGGTTCATGCCATCTGAACATTCTCTTCCTGGCCATTACTGAGCGAGCTGCTCCCGACTTGGTACAAGTATTCTACTGTGGCTTTGTTTCCGATTCCATCAAGCCATTGAGAAGAATCTCATTGCTCTGCTCTCTGTGACTCTGCTCCCCCGTCTCGAAGCAGGGACAGCCCGTGCTGTCACTACGACCGTGCTGTCACTATGACTCAGTGCTGTGTGGGAAAATGATGGTATTTCACATTTTTAACCCATGCGAGTTCTGAACCCTTTGCTTTAGACTAGTCCACAGACTGCAGCAAAATACACAAAGCAGATGGTCCTTTAGGCTTGAAATAACCCAGCTCAGAAGAGAAGAAAAAAAAGAAAAAAAACAGTCCAGGGATTCACTCATCAAAGGGATGCCAAGTTCCATATATGTACAGCCTAAACTTTCAATTTTTTTTTCTTTTCTAAAAGAGTCTGGACCAATGTTCTCAGACCAGTTCTATATGACTGCTGGCAAAAAAAACTTCAAGTGGTGCAAATTGTGTTTTTTTATATTTTGTAGGTTCCAGTAATTCCATCCCTTCTTAGACTGCTTTTGTTACAAAGCAAAAATCAGGCTAACTTAAGCCACAGGGTTTTTTCCATTTCTCTCTGTGCTTCATAACATCCTCACATGAGCTGACAGAAGAGGCCTCTACACGGAGCTGTGGTGTGTCTGCACTTCTGAAGTCCACACAGCCTGCTTCAGTGTTGCTTTCTTATGGTAAAATGACTCAAATCTTACATTGACCTATCTTTAAAACCTCTGTCTCTCTCCCTCTCTCTGATGATCAGGTATCTTTGTCTTTTTGGTCTAGGCCAATGGGGAGCCAGGATGTGTGGGTGCAGGAGAGGTGGTTTGGACGTACCTCTGACCAGCACCCGGGCACTGCAGACGGCCCGCCCGTGCTCATTCTCAGCCACGCAGGAGTAGAAGCCCTCATCAGCGGACACGGCGTCCCGCACCAGGAGCTGGGCCCGGCCCCCATCGAACACGGCATCTCCGTACGAGATGGCCTTATCTGAGGAGGGAGATGGGGGGAGGGGGGAATCAGACAGATAAACAGAAGCAAAAAACAAACAGACAGAAACTATTAAAATCGTCCATACACACATGTAGGGCTTAGCGACTTTACACAGACCCCATCAGTAGCACCTACAGGCAATACCTGTAAACGAAGTGAATGTAGTTGAACGTTGAACTTAGACTGCAGCCACAGAGAACCTCACTGAACCTCACTGAATGGCTGCAGTAGTCTAGCTAAAGTCCAAGAGGGAACGCTCGCCTTCCATTCCAGAGGACTTCTCCAGCTTTCTCTTCTCCTCTGGCTGCTGGGAGGTGTTTGGTGTGCTACAGCAGGTTTCCGTCTCCGCTGGCCGCTTTAGACCATAAACCCTTGCCAAGTGCAGCCAAGCGTAATATTTCAGAGTGACTGACGCATGTTTCTGCTTTATATGGTTCTTTGGTCTCATTCTGGTTCCATGGGTTTAACGACAGCTTTCCAACTATATAGGAAAACCGGGATTCACGCTGGAATGTCACCGCTTTCCACTGTCCGGGGTCAGTTGATAAAATCGACAAATCAATAAAATCAACCTTGCGGCAGAACTTTATGAAGCACAGACAACGTGTTCAGTGACTGAAGGAATTAAATGTTTTGGCAAGCTAGACATACTACGTATATTAAAAATGCATCACTACATCCTGCTGAACATCGTGATATTGTGTGCTTTAGCACCTCACCCACCATCCACCACAGAGTTCTCCGCAGAGCAGGACTATAATGATGGAGGTAGCATCGATGGCATGATGATAGATCGACAGCATGAAGGTGTTGTTATTGGAAAACTGTCCCAATACACATCGACTTTAATTGATTGATTGATTGTTCTTGATAAACAAACTCCAGCTGGTTCAGAACGCAGCAGCACGAGTTTTAACAAAAACTAAAAAGTTTGATCACATTAGTCCCGTACTATCGTCATTACACTGGCTGCCAATTAGATTCCGTATTGACTATAAAATACTTTTATTAACATATAAAACGCTGCATGGCTTAGCTCCAGACTATCTTAGTGAACTTATTGAACAATATAACCCAGCGCGTTCACTTCGCTCACAGGACGCAGGGTTATTAACTGTTCCTAGGATCAAAAAGATCACAGCAGGTGGAAGAGCCTTTTCTTTTAAAGCTCCACAATTGTGGAATAATCTTCCTGCCTCTATTCGGGACTCAGACACAGTCTCAATGTTTAAAACTCGATTAAAGACTCATCTGTTTAGTTTGGCCTTTGATTAATTTGTTACATATTTACTACATCTCGTATCTTTTCTCCAAGGTTCACCTGGAGAGTAACACTGCAGTCGGAGCCTACAATACCAGCATCGCTGCTCCGACATGGAATGAAAGCCTGGCGTTCATCAACAGACATTTACAATGACAATATCAAAACCCAGAACTTTCATTTTTACCTTTACTTAGTCTGATTGTGTGATTTGTGTGTGGCTTGTGTATTTGTCTGTATTTTGTGTAATTTGTGTGTTAACGGG
Source organism: Brachyhypopomus gauderio (assembly GCF_052324685.1). Lineage (NCBI taxonomy): Eukaryota > Metazoa > Chordata > Actinopteri > Gymnotiformes > Hypopomidae > Brachyhypopomus > Brachyhypopomus gauderio. The sequence goes on from NC_135214.1 coordinate 17,190,386, forward strand.
CCGCCCAATGGAGGATGGGTTCCCTTTTGAGTCTTGGTTCTCCCGAGGTTTCTTCCTATTCCCCACCATCATAGGGAGTTTTTCCTCGCCACTGTCGCCTTTGGCTTGCTCATTAGGGTTCTGGGCCCATAGTATTGTTAACCTTTTAAATCCTGTAAAGCGCTTTGTGACATGTGTTGTGAAAAGCGCTATACAAATAAACTTTGATTTGATTTGATTTGATTTGATTCTTTGACTGGTTGACTGATTTTCCACTGTTGTAAACAATGAAACTACATTGAACTTTACTGATCATAAAACATGGTTTATCTGCTTTTGGTTTCCTTTTACAGAAACCTTTTACTCAGCGTAAGTGGCCCAGACCTTCTCACATAGTGAGAGACAGGAAATAAACATCCTGTTTTAGCTGGACTGACAACAGTTGCACATGCAATAATTTATATAGACCGCATGATGGGCAGGCAGCTGACATGCTAACTGTATATAGAACCACACAGTGGAGCAGTACACACACACACACACACACACAAACTCACACACACACACACAGAACCATGTTGATCCTGTAAAGAGCTCCAACAGTAGCATAATACACTCAGTAAAGGCTCCCTCTGACTTAAGGTATTCCTAGAACTCCCAGTCTGTCTATAAAGGTTTATTAGATATCTGAACACTGACCAGAGCCCTCATGTACAGAGAAGTAACATAGGGGCACTGTTGCCCTCTGTTGGCTGAGAAAGTACACAGCTGTAATGGCCGCCGAGGGACGCATCACAGCAGCAGATGACAAAACCAAAACATGACATGAGATTTCTGAGCATCCGTTATACTTTTGTCTATGAATTTTAAATACACAATACACTCGAGCACAAACTCGAAACACACAGATTTTTCTCACCATTGAGCAGCCAGGAGAGAGAGGGAGGGGGCGTGGCCTCCACGCTGCACTGCAGAGTAAATGTGTCGCCCTCGGACACCACACAGCCCTGCAGAGCACTAGTGAACACTGGAACCTTTCCCTCCACACGCAGGCCTGGACACACACACACACACACACACACACACATATGAGCACACAGGAGCACGCACACACACACACACATGCACATGGGCACACACGCACACGAGTGTACATACATGTACACATGCACACACACACACGTACACAAACATACACACACATCAGGCATATCAAAATGTATAATACCTACAGCTTAATGACATTCACATTCACCAACAGAGGGCAGAATTGCACATAAACTTGCCATGTGAGCATTATTAGATGTGAAAGAAGTGCACAAGTAAGGGATGAAGTTAACGATAAAAGAAACGAGGTCTCTGTTTGGTCAAGCAACTCTCCAACAACCCGTATAATGAAAGCCTATGACATTAGTTCAGCCTCCACCTCACTTCCAGATCTGGGATTAAAATGCCAAACAGATGCACCATTAAATAGAGATGATCCAAACCAGCTCCTAGCCTCGTGCAGCAACCCATGAGCAGTTAACAGAACCCCCCTCACGTCTGAGCAGATAAACATGTGTGCACTAAAACATCATCATAACATTACTATTCACAGTGAAAATTAAAATGAGTAAAATGACACTCATTTTGTACATTAACATAAAATACTTAAATTCCATGTTCACTTCTGCCCTGATTGATTGATCCACACATGTAATTAGCAGGCAGATGTTATTCATTCCACAGAGCATGACAAACGGGTTTGTCCTGAATGGGTCACAACAGCTTCCCAACCTCGGAGCTCATGCAAAGTTACGTTAGTGTGGAACATTCCCGAACCAGCAGTGTAGAGATTCGCAGCTCATTTCTCATCTCTCTTTACTTTTATGCCATTTTGCTCTCAGAGGACTGAACTGAAGTTTCTGACCTGCACGAAGATGAAGGAATTAAAGAATAAAATGGTTCCTTTGATGTAAAAAAAAATGCATTTGATCGACTTAGACAATCAACAAAGTATGACAAACTGGCAAACTTCCAGGCCGTGTGTGTGTGTGTGTGTGTGCGCGCGTGAGAGAGAGAGTGTGCGCACGCTGCTCCAGACTTACTCTTGACGGTGACGGTCCAGCTGGAGACGGCTTCCCCTCTGCTGTTGGAGGCTGTGCAGGTGTAGCGTCCGGCGTCTCTGCCCCGGACGCTCTCCAGACGGAGCAGGTGCACGCCGCCCTCCTGCACAGAGTTGACGCCCGCTCGCAGACCGAGCTCCACACCGTCTTTAGCCCAGGACACGGCAGGAGCCGGCCAGCCCGACACTGGGGGCACACGGCAAAGCGCTGTGCTTAGCCACAGCAACAAACAGCTCCCACTAGCTTTGTGAACTGATTGGAAATATACTCTATATTAAGCCACAGCAATATAAAGTATTCCAGCAACCCTGTTCTGCCTAATGAACCAAGTTGCTACCATATCAAGATAAGATCAGATAAGAGTCATTGTGGTTAAAGAACTAGATTTGTCCAGTGATGATATTGGTATCATTAGGTAAAGATTAAACATGTAAATATAAAATATAAAAGAGTGCATAAGTTAGGCATGTAGAGCACTCATATTATAAGGTAGATATGAAGATATTGCTCATATGAAACTATTATAGTTCTACATTACCCCATTTGCATTGCACATTAATGTGATATTGCACTTCTTACAGCAGTTGTGTTAATAGTCCTGAAGGTGGGTGACAATGGTTTATTAAGGTGGAGAAACAGGATGGGGGAGAGGGGCTAGACAGACTGGTCCGCTATCAGCCGTGTGTGTGCGTGTGCGTGTGTGTGTGTGTGTGTGTATGTCCACAGTGTAAGGTTAAGATGGACAACTACAAAACATATCCAGTTAGCATTAACCTGTGGTCTGAAACCGACCAATGGGAAATGGGGTTGAGGGTGGGGACAGTTCACGCATGCCAGCTGATGGACACAAACTGTAAATCTACACTAAAAACATACACCTATAAGAGATGTGTGTACTTAAAGACTGGGAGTCTATGCACAGATGTTTCTAATAAAGCATGGATGGACAGCTACAGATCCATATTAATGGAGCAGAAATCATACTTGGCATACCTTGGCATTTGAACAGGACGTCCGTTCCCTCCATGACCTCCTGGCTTTGAGGCTGTGTGTCAAAGGTGGGTGGAGCTCCGAGGGCCTCGAGCCGGTTCTCTCTAGCTTGCCTGCGGGCCTCTCTGCTGGTGTCCACTACCGCAGGCAGGGGGCCCCTCCCTGGAGGTCCAGCCCCCTCTGGGCCCACACTGCGCTCTCGACACATGCTGGTGGACTCACAGCTGCTCTTCTTGGTGTGTTGACCCTTAAGGGTCATGGGGCTGGCTGACCCATGCTGACCTGCCCGTGACTCCTCCCCTTTGGGTTCATCAGTGGGCTGCAGTGATGAAACTGCGGTACTTTTCTGTGCCTCTGGACCGGTTGCCGTGCTGTCTTTGGCTGCTGTGGTTGTGGTCGCTGCTGCGTGTGTCGCCATGGTTACAGTGTGTGTAGATACGCTGGCAGGTTGTTGGTCTCTGATAAGACCATTGGTTGTATGCTTGATTGTAGAAGATGTGGTCATCTTTGGAAGATCATGAGGTGGAAATCTGGTTCTGTTTGGAGAAAGGCAAGAGACTGGAACAAAGGAAAGTCTACAAATAGAAATAAGAACGCATGGGAAACTACATTTGTAGAAATCTATTTCTACGGGCTTTCCTCAAGACTAAATACCTCAGTAATCTTCACAAGGCTTTTATACTGCAGTGAAAGTAGAAAAGCTGGAAAGATCATTCACAATGATTTCACAAAGCTTGAACAAACTCAATGGGATCAAAACACAATGGAACTTTCCAAATGTACTTACATTGTTTCATCTGTGTCTGAACCTGTAAAACAAAAGACGTTTACCAAACAGACACTGAGAAGTAAAACATCTGAGAAGTAAAACATCTGCAGTAAAGGAGTCAACATATCACAGTATGACAAAGAACACAGTATAATGAAGAACATAAATGAAGACAAGGTTGGCCCAGAGTCTCACATCCTGTTAGATCTCCACATGGTGGGTGGTGGTGGTGGTGGTGGTGGTGGTGGTTTTTGTACCTTGCACGGTGAGTTCAGCCGTTGCTGAAGCCTTCCCCGCGCTGTTGGCCAGCAGGCAGGTGTACATCCCAGCATCCTCTGCAAGTGCACATCTGATCTCCAGGAAGTGCAGGCCTGACCTCTCATAAAGGACGTAATGTTCTGAACTCTGGATCTCCTCATCACCCTGGGAGAGGTCCACATGCAAGGAGGAACACGTCAACGCCATGTTCACGTTCCCTCACGTCAACGTCACGTTCACGTTCCCTCTCTTCTCCCTTTGACACGCGTCTTCAGATTGACCATTTTACCTTAAGCCACTGGATATGAGGCTGCGGACGCCCTGTGATCTTGGCTGAGAATTTGCCCGTCTGCCCCATTTTCAGGTACAGGCGGGAGGGTTTGGTTACAAACTTCGGTGGGCTTTCACCCCAGATACTGGGTCTGTTCTCCACTGTAGGAAGTCCTGAACGAGTCCTGGGAAAACAGGACAGGAGTGACGCCAACACACCAGTGCAGGAGCAACATGACAAGCCACAGCCATGTAGTGCCTAACCAGATATTTGAGTCTGATGAGTGACAGGTGTGTTCAGACCAAAGTTCTTTAGTTGTTCCTGTCCAATACTCTCATTACATTTTTTATTATTATTAGGAGATGCTCTCAAAATTAGGCTAATGCAAGATGCCAAATCACAGTTTTAAGGTACTAATTTTTTTATCTGCATTTGCAATCGCCCCCCCCCCCCCATTACATCCTAACTAAGCAAACCCTTACCCCATTTTACAGGACACCCAAGCAAACCCTTACCCCGTTTTACAGGACACCCAAGCAAACCCTTACCCCGTTTTACAGGACACCCAAGCAAACCCTTACCCTGTTTTACAGGACACCCAAGCAAACCCTTACCCCGTTTTACAGGACACCCAAGCAAACCCTTACCCCGTTTTACAGGACACCCAAGCAAACCCTTACCCCATTTTACAGGACACCCAAGCAAACCCTTACCCCGTTTTACTGGAAGAGGGCAAGCCATACTTCTTCACTGCATTGTCTGTGTGATGGATTAAAAAAATGAAGGCATTACAAACCAGGCACATACACACGTGTGGACACACACACACACACACACACACACACTCTCTCTCTCTCGCTCTGTCTCTGTCTCTGTCTCTCCCTCTCTTCTCTTCTCTCAGTCTTACTCTAAATGTAACCTCATTAACATTGCTTGTGCTACCAGTTGCTGAATGCTGCCCCCCCCACATGTTTCCGTTTGGCCCCAGGGGCTTCGCTGGTTGTTTGGTAGAACCTCTACAGCTGCTCATGCCTCACCTGGGTTTGCCTCGCGTTGGACACAAGTGCCCACTTGGTGCCTAGCTAGGGCGAGTGGACGAGTGGCCTCGCGGCGGGTGGGACGGGTGTGTGAAAGCACTGGGACGGGTGTGTGAAAGCACTGGGACGGGTGTGTGAAAGCACTGGGACGGGTGTGTGAAAGCACTGCTAAGCTTCCCCACAGGAAGGAGGACACTCCTCTGCGTCCTCGTTGAGGCTGGGCAGAAAGGCACGCTTCACAAACGCACTGTTGACTTTCCACAGTTCCTGTTTGCTTCAGGAGCCACAAACTCAGTTTGTGATACTGAATGACAAGGAGTATCGAACGTTGGGTTAAATCACGTATCAGTTTTTATGTCACAAAGTTAAGTCTTAAGGCAGAGTCTCCTTGACCGCCGAGTTCTACAGAACACTAACCTCCATGTTTCTGGGTATAGCCCAGAGCTGTGCATCAAAGAAACATGCTTAGAAGGGAAGAAACTGTGTTTAGCTGAGCTAAACGGATCAACCTGGACCCCCTCCCCTCCCTCCTTCAGCATGGGAGTACACTGTTGTGATTGTGCTTCAATGACTGCGAAACACACAGGAATTTGTGTGTATGAAAGTTATTCACCCAACACAAAGGACACACACAAACGCACACACACACACACACACACCCACCCACACACACAATGGTGGTGGACACAAGTAAAAAATTTAACAGTGATAAATCAAACAGGGTAGGAATTTCTGAAACATGACGACATAAGTGAGCGTGTTTGGCTGCATTGTTGTAAAGACACTCAACATGATTTAATGCTCAACAGATTGTCTTAAGAAGACCTCTGTAATATTCCTGATACCATTATTGGCAACAGTTTAGGAATGTTTACAAAATCCATACAGTTACGTGCTGAAAGTGGGGACTGATGTACCTTCCACAATGATCTCCACAGTAACCTGTCGGGCGCCGGCGTCGTTTACGGCCTCGCAGGTGTAGCGCCCCGTGTCGCTGTCCTGCACGCCTTCCACCACCAGACTGAAGGACCCACGTGTGCTCTGCTCCATGGAGAAACGGCCTCCGGTGACCACAGCCTTCCCACTCCTGAACCAGCACACCTGGGGCTCTGGGGAACCACGCACCTTTAGAATCCCAGAGAAAGAGATCAGTGTGCACATGTGCACACACACCTGACATTCCTACCTGACATTCAACTTCTACAGTGGAGGGGCTGTCACTGCTCGGCCTGGAGTTAGAACTATAACTGCAAATACAGAACTATAAATATGGACTTTGACTTGTGGGCCTCGCAGTGGAGGATGGGTTCCCTTTGAGTCTTGGTTTCTTCATAACTTCCTAAAGCCACTGGGCTTGCTCTTTAAAGATCTGGACCCATGTGAGCATGTAAATACTGCTTTGTGACAACACGTGTTGTAAAATGCTCTATATAAATCAATTTGACTGGCACACACACACACACACACACACACACACACACACACAGTATGGATCTTTATACACAAGCTGGGCTTTGATAGATTTGATTAAAGTGTGAAAACACAAACACATATGAAACAGGAACAAAAACAGCAGGGGTCTTGCTACATAAACTGGACAGGTCTGATAAGAAGCTAAAACACACACAAACATTTGACATCATCACACTTTTACACTATCATTTACTGTAACAACAGAAGATGTTTTTCCCGCCTCAGTCTACTTACTGGTCACCACAGGAAGCTGCCGGCCGTGTGAATCAGCATGAATCTGGAAGCCATAATTAAACAAACCGGGGAGGCAGCACCACCACAAACACTGTCTGACCCAGACTGGCCCAGAGCACGGCGCTTGGACTCCGTTTCACTCCAGCAGTGATGGGAAGAGCCGCCCTCCTCGTTAACCAGCCCAGTTACTGGTTCTACTGCTGGGTGTCCCAGTGCTGGATCTCTGCAGGAACGCGGAGTGTGTGCTCTCCTTCCCTACCAACACACTCCCCCTCAGCCTTCATTTCACCATCCTTCAAGTTTCCCAATAACACACCAGATGCTGGTAATTCCTACCATTCCTATAAAAAGCTCATTTGTCCAATTAATTCCTGCATGTGATCCACATCCGCTTCCCACAGTCGGATGAATCTGCTTTCAGATGGATCAGACATAACAACTAAAACCCAACAGTACCGCTTCCAACATGTAGCCAATACCATGTCTTAGTAATGGCTACGTTTTTGGTCAAATATAACTAGTTTTCATCAACTCTGCATAATGTCATTTATATCCTGCATGTTCTCCCCTTACACACTGCAAATCTGCCAGTCATGGCTAATAGGGACACCATATCTTTTTCTTTCTGCGTTTTCCCCACTGGTATGAAGCCAGAACCTGGGCATGCCGGAGAAACACCGCGTCTCCGGAGAGGACCATGGACCACAGTGGAGGGACAGAAACCCCAACACGGTGTATCCCCACAACCAAACAAGAGGCTGAACCAGCGCACCCAAAGAGCTGCCATCCACCACAGCTGCTACAAATCTCCGACCGAAAAATAAAAATTAACTACGGCTTAACAGCTGTGGAGACAACAGACTGACTCCAGATGGCCTTTAAAGTTCCTCAAAATAGTTTAAAACTAAAGGAAAAAAAACAGCACCATGAAAGACAGTGAGTCCTGTTGTCTTACCTGCACTACAGTGTCTCAGAGTGCCCTCTGCTGGACCGAGCCACCATTTCCACACACAGGCAAGTCCAAACAAAATCGCAGGTTTGCCCAAAAATAGCAATATTAGTTCTGAGGTTTTTATTGAAGTAAAGTGGCAGTGGTATTTCCTCAGTGTGATGCCTTCAGGTCTCTCTTCTCTGTCTCTCACTCACTCACTCCATCTCCTTTTCTCCCTCCCTCCCTCCGTCTCTCCTCCTGTCCGAACTCAGACTCCAGCCTCGAGTCACAGACTGTGGTCAAACTCTCTGCCTCAAGAATCCAGCAGCAGTCGGATCCGATGCCGAATTAAAGAAAAACACAGGGTTGTTTACGTAAAGACTTTCCTTCTTTCCGTCTCTCTCACAGCTGCAGACAGAGAGGCAGCGTGTCCAGCGAGGGAGAGATGGGAGAGAGAGAGAGAAAGGAGAGAAAGGAGAGAGAGAGAGAGAGAGAGAGAGAGTGTGTGTTGGGAGAGGGAGCTTTTGTTCCTGCCGCCCAGAGAAGGACAACGCTCTAGGACAAGAGGCCAAAACACAAGCCACTCAGCCGGGCCATGCAAAGCATTTTGGGTAGGAAAAGCATGCATGCGGGAGAGCATCCATACACAAGCAGAAATGCGCACACACACACACACACACAGGCCACATGCACACAGGCCACATGCACACACGCACGGGTGCACACTATGATTTAACAACAGCAGCACTAAATAGTCTGCACTTCCACTAAACCCGAAAAAGGAAACACCTTATTGAGAAAAAAACTCCCAAAATGTTCAGTATAGAAATGGATTTTTTTTTAACCAGTGATCCCGCAATATAATGACAGCAAGGTCTTTTGGTTCTAGCAAACTGATGTTTTATTTTATGATGATTTAATGAGGGTCAACAATTAAACCTACTTCTGCTCTCTCATCCTTTAATTAGGCCTGCAGTCCGGTTCCAAACACAAGCCCGGGAGAGTTCAGACAGCCCACTTCAGACAAGTTCAGACTACAATGTCGCTGGTGTAAAGCTGAATGACCCTGAGTTTAGGCACGCAGAGGACTTCACACAGCTCAAAGGACATATTTATAAAAGGACAAAGCTGCATTTTGGGCTAATAATTCTAGTGGAGACATTTCATGGTGTTTTTTTGATCACTGCTTTTTCCTGGCTTGGCTTTTGATTAAGGAATATGAACAGGACGGAATGTGGCTCGCTAAATTCATCAATATTCTTTCTTTCAGTACAACATGGAGTAAATGGATTTAATTCAGATCCTGTTCTGGACTAAGAGGAGAGAGCTGCAGTCTCTTCCATATGGGTCCAATAAGCTCCTGTCCTGTCAATCACAACCACCCACCATCACTCACCCACATAACTTCCTGTAGTCTCGGCTCCATACCACAGCAGTTTTACTCAACACTCCTTAGGTGAGCTGAAGGAAGCAGAGGAGATGGATAATGAAACATCTCCATGTCCATGTTTACTCCGAACTACTTACACTCGAACCATGGAGCTCACATGTGCAAGAAAGGAAGGAAAGTGTAGCGCTAAAACATGGAACACCTGAGACGCATTCATTCACACTGCCAGCTGACTTTTTGATTACACTGATGCCACAACCTGAGAGTCAGTCTGCAAACATCAAGGCAGCAAAAAGGCCTCAATCAATCAGTGTCAGACACTGGTGCATGTTGGGGGAGTGAGGAGACACTCGGAGGTGGACGCTACTCCTCGTGACCCATTTCTGCGTCTCTCCACAGAGGTCTGAGTTCAGTATGTACGTATGGAGGTCTGTAAAATGAACATCTGAGATCGAGCTGCTAAACTGATCTGGTCCTTCCTCTTCCAGTCTTCTTCTTCTCCTCTCTCTCCCCTGATTGATGTTACCACTACACTAGATCACAGTGTAACATGTTTTCCAACACCCTGAGCTCCTGTGGGAATTGTGGAACTCCTCCACACTCTGTGCGCTTAGCTTCACTCTCTTCCATAAATCAGACAAAAGAGGTGTGTGTGTGTGTGTGTGTGTGTGTGTGTGTGCTTGCATGTGTGAAAGACGTTTTAGTTGCAGATGTTGGTGAACCACTTAAGCAACTCTGCTCCTTGAGGTACCGCCATGGGATGGACAAGCCAAACCCAAGCACCATATGCATCTGTAGCTTTATCTGTACCTACACAGTCCCATTTTAAAACCCACCATGGTGTAACATTACATTGCAAAAGAAAAGTCACTGATTGCGAATGTTATTACCCATTCCATCGCACCAAGGCTTACTCCTGTCAAAAGGGCAGGTAGTTCTGTTTTCGCTGTTAGTCAAAATTCCTCCCGTCTAAAAATTAGAGGTGCCTGAAATTCCTCCTGCCTAAAAATTAGAGGTAGCTGCCCTTTCTCTGATGATGGGAACATCTGACAGTGCAGCACAGCACGCAAGAGTCACAAGACTGAGGTAAATCAGAGCCAATTCAGTCTTGTCCTTCAAAGAGCAGACGACAGCTAGTCTAACACAACCAGGATGAAATTCCATCACAAATATCCCATACTACACAATTGATAGTAAATGTTGGAAACGATTACAGATGAGAATTTTGCCAGTGTCGGGTCACGGCATTAAAAGCCAGCGTGAGGGAAAAGACTGGTTAGCACTGCGCTAAAAGTAACACGGCAGCATATAGCAAACTGCCTCTTCACACAGGAAGTCATGTGGGTTAACGTGCAGGGAACTGAAGTCCACAGCATTCCTGCAGAAGTCGGCGGCAGGAGTGATTGGAGGCGTTTTTCCGAGCGAAGTCTCTGGATTCTCCCGTGTTGTTTTTGGTCAGATAGACAGCCCAAGAGTGTCAGTGGGGAGCACTCGCAGAGCCGGCTGCCAATTTAAACCTGAAAATGATACTGGACTTATCCGAAGTGCTAATAGGCCAAAACAGAAGACGATCCCAGCAACCGTCTGTCTGCCTGATGTCCTTTCCAACTTTCCATTCACCAGACAACAGCAATGAATTAAAGTGCTCTGCAGCAGCGGCACAAGGGCCTGTTTCTGGGATGGGTGGCTTAGATTTAAATAAAAGCAAGAATCAATACAGTGTCGATACGAGGCTCTCTGCAGAATATTGCAATATCTTACAATATGAAATGTAAGAACAAGCCACCACCCCACAGGTAATTAGCAGGACTAAGTGTTGTGATGTCTCCTAATCAAGTTCTCAACTATTTCTGTGAAGAGATTGAAGATCTCGATGTGTGTGTGTGTGTGTGTGTGTGTGTGTGTGTGTGTGTGTGTTTTAGCTACCCATCCATTGTATGTCAGGTGTTGTGTGCAGTGTTGTATGGCTACTGGACTGGAAAGCAGAGAAGATGTTTAGCATAGATGGTTTATTAGCCAGTGGGATAAAGATTGCATGCTGGTTGCTGTGCAGTACACCAACCACCACATGTTCCCATGATGCATGATGCTCATATCTCCCCCCACTTTTGGCCCAGACATTTCTAATGATTTAAAGTGACAGCAGCTGTCCCCTCCCGTGCGTCTCCGAGTTCTCAGGGGAGCAGGACACCATGCATCCCTTGTGCTCCACGTCTGAACGGGCCCAGAGTCAGGCAGCTCCAGCCTGGAGGCCAACGACCCTAGTGGTGGGAGAAGTTCTGCAGAACTTCAAAAGACGTTGCAGCGCGTCAGCCTGCTTCCACCAAGAACCTCCAGCACATCTTCTGAGTGAGACAAAACTCACTGTACTTCCTGTGAAGGCTTAAGAAAAACACTGTGGCTTCTCCCATAACTCTTCTGTACCGTTCAAAGGAGGTACTTACTGCAGAATCCTGCACATTTGCAATAACATAATTTTTAGGTATCATACTCAGTCTCAACATTTTTATGCTAAATGTTCAGTAGAATTATCAAGACTTGGGAGATTTGCATCACATCTGTTCCATTCTTTATAAAAAAGTGAGGCTGTGCGTTACATTCCTATCAGACTGTTGGCTACGCTGTGTGTTGGAAGCATCCAGACCCTGGGGTCCCATGATTGGCCAGCATCTCCTGCACGGCAGGTCTGTTCATTCTGCCTCTAAGGCCGAGTGCTTTCTGATACAGCACAAAAGAACAGAATCATCATGACCGATTTCATTCTCTGTGTTGTACACACAACGACTTCTGTGGAGACATTTATGATTTCAGTTCCCCTGTGATCACCCGGAGGGGGGGGGGGGGGGGGGGGGGGGCGAGACAGAGAGTGAAACAAACGTACCCAAATCCACCTCACCATACTCCTTAATATGAAACTCACCCCCACATTCTCAATGCAATAAAGAACAAGAGTATCTGATAAGAATCTACAGGGAAATGTATTAAAAGAAACCTCATTGGATCTTACTGGATCTTATTTTCTCTGCTATTGTACAAGGTGAAAAGGGCAATGGGGAAATATTTCACTTCACAGGCAGTGTTTTTCAGCTGGATGATGCCGGGACATATCAGAGGGAACAGACACAAAGCCAAATGTCTTTTTCATTGAGATGAATGAGATTTAAAGTCAGCATGGGAGACGGGCAGGCAATAAGACAGTCGTCCCACCTGAAACGAGTCCAGTTGAAAAACCTCAGATGGGCACTAGTGCAGAGACATGGACGCCACTGTATAGACAACAGGGCCTTAAAAGCAGCTGTTAAGACGTTTGGGGGTTGCACAGGTAAGTCATACCTTGCCCTCCAGACGAGCAGTGCCCCCCAGACAGACACGGGCATTGCGGGGAGGGAGGGTGAAGACTGGGGCTTCATTACTGAGAGAGGCCCGACCCACGGCCATCCTGTTCTTCGGTAGGTGGGAACTGGTCACCAGCTGCACATCTCCCATAATTCTGTAAAAACATGAGAGAGAGAGAGACACAGAGATCGTTGGATGTCAGTAGGATCCTTCAACCTGTTGGCAGCGGTCTAGGCCTGCAGCGAGAGCAGGAGGACTTTCTTCTGTGTTCATTAGTGAGGAGGAAGCTGCTCCCATGTTTACGGGTTAATCTCCCTCTCCTCCCCGAGTGGACTTCAGATGTTCCGCTTCACTTTCATGATTAAACCAGAAACTACAAACAAATACCGTCTAACGGCCGGAGTTCATAAACACGTCTGGCAGTGCTGCCTGCTGTAGCATCTCTATGGCAACAAATGAAGACACCAGAATAATAAAAAAAAAAAAAACTTTTTAAAAGAGGTTATTTTAGAAAATGGGAAACTTATAACTAATATTGCAAATAACTGATTTTTATTCACTAGTTACTCACACAGACAGATACAAGTCACAAGACCCCGTGACAAATAACAGTGGAGTAACAGTGCACTGTGAGTGAGAAGCTGTAGAGAGTTACTGTGAGACTGGGCTTGGCAATAAACTAAACCTGTTTCAGTTCATGTTAATTAAAACAGAAAACAACTACCAAACAAAAAACCTGAAACTAAAAGACTATGATGGGCAAGATTTTACACCTATGTCGACGTCTGGTTTTTTTTTTGTTTGTTTGTTCATTTTTCTACTGCCCCATTTTACTGTGCAACATAAACCATACTACACAACAGCCAGTGTTGATTTGATTAAAAATGGAATATGACTGCATTCATATTCACTGTTTCTGGGATGCAACTAATGAGAGGACATCATTTTACATAGAAGCTAGATTCTACTAGACGATCATCATCATCATCATAGACTAGACTCCCCTAGGATGTGTCTTGGTAAGACACGATGCACACTGTTCAAAATCAGCTTAGTAAACATCTTTCTGAGCTTAATTACCTCAGATACAATTTATGAAAGCACATTCCTTCCATCTATTAATCACAGCTGTGTTACTGAACATTAATTTACGAGTGTATACTTTGCATAGATTTTGTCTCAGTATGCAAACTATGCACTCCATGTCTGCTCTTCTGTGTGGTTACACGTACACACACCGTACACTTCCACGTACACACACACACCGTACTTAACACACACTGGAGGCAAACCGATCCAGCAGGTGTTCACTGCTCCTTTACATGTCCCTCTGTGTCTGACCCCGTCTGCCCAGGCGGGTCACAAGGTTGAGCAGGGAGGAATTCTGGGAGGTGAGTGGTCTGGAAGAGCTCGTTACTCCTCGTTAAGGTGTCTGCTCGCTTGGGCGGCCTTGTGGTTCACAGCCCTGATTAAAAATGTAAAGGCTCTGCGTAAAGGACTGAACACAACGTGCATGTGAGGAACGTGATGACCACCAAGTACTCAATGGACAGTGTAAACACAGCTGGGTGTTTGATCTGGCCCACTCTTCCTTTTCAATCTAGCTCTCTCTCTCTCTCTCTCTCTCTCTCTCTCTCTCTCTCTCTCAAAAGCTTCCTAGATGCACAGCCCATCGGTTTCGTAATGGGGTAAACATTGCTTGGATGCACTGAACGCAACCAAATGTCCCGTCTTCCCGACGTCCTCGGAGCTCCCAGCGGAGACGTCTGAATTCACCGTCACACTAAATGACTTCCAGGGTTCTACGAGCTCCCAGGGCTGAACCTCATGCGTGAGGTCAATGCTTGTATGATCTCTCCGACCAGAACCAGACGGATGACTTTTACACCAATCACAAACATGCAACAACAACCCCTATATGTAGCTGTGATGCTCACCCATCTGATCATATACCTTCAAACAACATTTACATTTATGGCATTTAGCAGACGCTCTTATACATCCTAGGAAATAGTACAGATAGGCCAGAATTCAAGACACCATTGAGTCAGACTACTAGTAAACTACAGGAGTCAGTATCATTACCTAGTGTTTTGCAAGTTAGACATTTGCCAAGAACATCAAGTGTGGATGCGGTGATAAACTCTGGTTTATTATGAACTGGATCTCCATCAGGACTGGAAAGGCATGCAACACCACATGATATGAAAGGTGTTGCAAGAGAAAGTTTAAAGACCAATGGTTTCTACGTCCAGTAGTGGACACATTCCTGATGGAGACCATGTCACAACACAGAATTTTGCTTCCCTACCTTAGAAACGGAGCAGACCCAGAACCACACACAGAGAAGGACCTGGACCACAGCACTGCATAGATCAATGTATTCACCACCTCAGTAAACCTGATTGGACCTGACAAATAACCAGGTGTATAATGACAAATACACTGCAGAATGTAAACACTACACTGGAGGGGTAAACACGCAGCAGAACGTACAGCTAAAAGGAGCAACTCAACCGCATCAGTTTGGGAATGTTACGTGTTTATCAAACTTTCTAAAATTAAGTATGAATTCAAACTGCTCTAAATTCAGAACGGGCAAACACAGACACGCACCCCTCTAAGGAATCTTTCTTTACTATCAACATACTGTATTACTATTTCTCTCTGTTATTCATTGAAATGTCAGATGTAGATATGGCTGTAACAATATTGAAACTCTGACATCAGTGTTTTGGCACGATGTTTTGTAGAATGTTTAAAAAAGTCAAGTTACCATGTGGGAACTCATGATTAGATTACACATGTTTTAATAACCTAATTCCAGACAGCAGGGGATCGTGTTAAATCTCATCCAAGGTAATCATCTCTCCATCGTTTTGATCCCTCATCAACCACATACTGGCCAGACTTTACACACTCACACAGTGACAATACTTTATTGCCTCTAAAAACCAGCTCACTGCAGGACTTTAGACGAGATGACTTTAATGAGGCTGAAGAACAGAATGTTAGTTTTAATTCAACTTTTCTTTCATATCCACAACGAGTGAACCCGTAAAGGAAAAGTAGGAATAGGGGAACCAGAGTGCAGAAACTGGAATGACACTGGTTCATGCAATTACTCAAGTTCAATTCAAGCCCTTGTTGAAGAGAAGATCGCAGAGCAGACCCTTCAGACCTGACCTGAAAGCATTAAGATCATCAAAGCCAACTGCATTGAATCCATCCTTGTTCTGAACTGTGAAGAATGAACTGCTTGTGCAGACTGATGGAAACCAGAGGCCTTCTTGCACACACTGCCACGTTTAAATAACGTCTCTCTATGGGAGTTTGTTTGGAGAAATATGTGAGCTTGGTTACCCCGTCACACGATAAAGGTGATTCACGGTGAGGCCTTAGGGCAGAAACAAGGCATAACCTTACACACCTGTTTCAAATTAAACACTGAAGTGCAACTTTAATATTTATGAGACCCTCAGACTTTCTGAAGGACAGCGCTTAATTATATGAAGATGAGGAGACCTGTAGCCGATCTGAAGTACAGCTGTGCCAGTTCAACCTCAGCAAAACATGTCTAATCTCATTTCTTTGCTTTGTTTGTTTTTTGTTAATAGCCATATAAAATGGGGAGTCAGCCACAAAGTGTTACTGATTAAATTAATTATCCATGTGAAACACTGCACAGCACGTTTGACTACAAAACAGTCCAACTGTATGATGGCATCTGTAACATGGGACCATGTAACTGATAAATTTTTCCAACACATTTCAACATTTAATCCATAATTGCACGATTCTAAAGTAACACTAAAACTGTGTCAACACCAGTGTAGACTTCCCAAACTTTCTACAAATAACGAGTCATTTTAACAGTTTGAGACATTTTCTGGCGAGATGTGCTAAATGGTTGATCATAAATAGGCACGTATTTACACATATTCCTTATAGTTCTTCTGCTCTGCAAATATTAGTTTATTATCTGCAGAGCATCTGTGTCTATCCCGCTGGATAGCGATAAATGCTGAGAAAGCCAGAACTCTGACGCTGCAGTTTCCCCAACATCTGTGCATGTGCTCATGCGTTTGCCAAGCCGATATCATACGGCACATTTTCCTGCCTCGATTTGTCTCAGTTTAGCAGATCCTGTTTTTAGCAGATTTGAGTGATCGTGGACTCCATGCCTCACACACATTTATAATGACATCATCCATGCCTCACACACATTTATAATGACATCATCCATGCCTCACACACATTTATAATGACATCATGCATTCCTCACTTTCTGCCAACACTGATCCAGAATGAATGGGTGATTGGGCCCGAAATACCTTTGGATTCAAATAAATTATGTGTTCTTAGACTTACACATATAAATGGACTGATCGATGTCTGTCCAAGATCATGGTTTTCCAGTCTTACTCCACTGAGACGGTGATGTATTATCGTCTGTGGTCTCAGTCGTGCTCCCAGGGTAGGAACACCATCTCTGAGCTGCTCGTGTGCTCCTAATGCACGACACAGGTGACACATTTTTCACCATTCGTTTTTTGGTCATTGGTTTCCACGGTAATAAGATCATTCGGGCCACTGTCACTGAGCTGTGCTAGATAAGGGTTTCTGAACAAGGTGGGCAGTGTTCCATAGCAGGATCAACAACCTCTGTGGAGTGATAACAAATCTGTCACTTTCCATCATCCTCTCTCATGCACTCACACACGCACACACTCGCATGCACGCACATTTCTTATAACCTTCATAACATATCCAGCTGTTCAACCTGAAATTTCTTGGACACTGACAAAACAGAGTCCATATCCCTAAAAAATTTTGCAAAATGTTATGGACTCATGGTCATGTAAACTTTCATTTTATTCTTTTGTGCTTGTATTTAATCTGTGTTTTTTTTTCATTTGAATTAAAAAGGAAGTGTCAACACAAGTCTCACAGAATAGCTAGGGTGAGAGAGACCAAGGGCAAGAAAGAAACTGACCATGTCTGTTTATACTCGCGTCACCTTAGAAACACTTAGCTACCTTGGAAATACATTCACTAGCCATTTCAGTAGACACACCTCCTAGCTGTCGGACAGCCTGTAACAGCCTCATTACTGGTCCGTTTTTGCCACATCATAGGTGGATCATATTCAGATGTGCAGTGACACCGACACGGTAGCTGCAGGTAGTTGAGTTTGGGGTTACTGGATTTTCAGATGGCAAGCACATGGACCTGGATTGTAACACACACACACACACACACACACACACACACTCACTCACTCACTCACTCACTCACTCACTCACTCACTCACTCACTCACTCACTCACTCACTCACTCACTCACTCACTCACTCACTCACTCACTCACTCACTCACTCACTCACTCAAAGCAAGCAACAGATTCTCCACTAGATGGCGCAACTAGGAAGAATTCAACAGGGGTACACAGGGGTCACAGTGGTACAGCGCTTTGAAGGTGCTGTGTCTCCATGTTTTACTTTGCTCTTTTACATGCATCAGTGTCACTGTTGTGTCCATCACTATAAAACATGGAGCCCACTGAAGTCATTTGATCAATGCTGAGGACTACGTAGTTATAGGAATATATGCACTGCTCATCTAACTACATCTGAACAGCTTCTTTTGGTTAATGCTTATTACTGCATGTCTGCTACTTTCATACTCTCAACCAAACCACTAATGCTTTAATGAGAGAGAGAGAGAGAGAGAGAGAGAGAGAGAACACCCATTTGTTTAGTCTATACATCACTATATCACCATTAATGAAAGAGAGGGAGAGAGAGGGGGTGAGAGGGTGAGAGAGGTGAGAGAGGGCTAGAGATAACTAGAGGTAGTGAGAGAGTGTGATGGGGCAAAACAGGGCAGGGGTGAGAGAGGGGGTGAGAGGGTGATAGGGGGTGAGAGAGGGCTAGAGATAACTAGAGGTAGGGTGAGAGAGGTGAGAGGGTAAAAGAGTGTGCAAAAGGGGGCATGACAGGGCAAGTGGGGTGAGGGGGGGGTGAGAGGGTGGTCTGTCAGTTATGTGGTTGGACCTCAGGAATTTGTGTACATTGTTAGACTAAATTGCAGGAATTTCTCACTCACTCACTCACTCACTGTCTCTCTCTCTCACACACACACACACACTCTCACACACACACACACACACACACACACACACACACAAACACAAATAACCCTGTGATAAGGATCTGTGTTGTTCCTACCCTCTGTTAACACCAGCACAATAAAAAGTCCTGCTTGGGTTCTTTCTCCATGAGCTTTCATTCACAGAAATAACCCTCCTGATTAAAGACACACATCTGCTCTGATGACCTTTGCTTTGAGCAAAATGAACACACAAATAACACTGATCAGCATTATGTCTTTGCATAAAAAGCTAGCATTGTGAGACAGCTTCCTGGACACCACCTGAGACACCTCATACATGCCCAATACGAGCCCAAGATGAGCCTGATACAAGCCCAATTTGAGCCCAATATGAGCTTGATACGAGCCCAATATAGGGCCTCTATGGTCTCAGAGAAGCTGTCGCTGTGTAAGAACAGGTTGCATCTCTGGCATCCACATTTTCTGGATTTAGTGCACTACAGCAAAATGAGCAGTAAAAATACAGTATGTGCCTTTGTTCATAGACAGGAAGACAATGAGAGGGAGACTCAATCAGCAGCTATTCTGCATGTGAATTCAGTTCTGCAGCTTAAAAATCACACAAAATCCACATATGACAATACGAAAATTATAAATATAACTCAGTATAAATGGGAACTGGATAAATAAAGTCATTCAACTTGTCCTGAATCTCTACAGGATCCCTCTACTGATTAACTTAAACCCAAGGTTTTATTAACTCTCAAGGGTACTAAATGGAAGTAGCTTCATTTGGGGGTAGCCCGCCAATGTCTTTCCTGTACTGGGAATAGGGAAGCTGGTGACCGCATCTGGATTATAAAGAGGGACCAACGGGGATCTACCCAGACCAAATCAACGTCGGAAACGTCCCATTTTGAGCCGTTACGCATGACTGGCTGCTCTGGGCGGAACCAGGGAGACGTCTGGAAAGAAACTACTGCAAGAGCAGCCCAAGAAATACCTGAACGTCGGTCAATAAACCAGTCTCGATCTTCACACATCACATTGCGTTGTACGTGGTTGTTCTTTTATTTTAAACATCGCAAGTTATTTGTAAACATAGTCGTTTCGTTTGGATTGCTCCACTGATCTGATGTGGAATATAAAGGATAAACGGAGAGCGTTTTCTCCACAGTCCTGGAGGTACTAACCTACACGTCAAATCTCATCAGGGACGTGGGTCAAATGCCATGGTACCTCAGATCAGAGACAGATTCTAGCCTACTAGTCCGCTAAAATAAAGTTATTTTGGTTTTAGTTACAGCATACAAATTACAAAATGAGAAAACTGAAGAAAAGTTAAGTAAATCAATATTTTTTTTCATTTGTCACAACTGAAGACATCTTTGATCAGTAAAAATGTAAATGTATGCTTCTACGACACTTGGATTCTGTATGTACTCACCTACAAGCGCGTGGTGAAGCGCTCCGAGTCACAGCGGCTCCGAACCCAAAACCTCAGGCGTGCAGCACAGGACCGCAGGACACCGCTCAGTGGACCTCCAGAACCTGTCCCCGTCTGCGTTGTTTGGAGTTATCGTGTTTTTCTTGTCAATGTCTAACTTGCTGGCACGAGTCCCAACAGGCTGCGAGACTTTTCATTGGTCAGTGAACCCCGGGAGGAGGAGGAGGAGGAAGAGGAGGAGGTCTGAGCACCATTCAGACCTCAACGTCTGGCTCGCTCATTTGTTTTCCTTTCACAGCCCACATACTTCACTAGTGGTAATTTGACATTTTTGTAACATTTTGTCCCTCGGAATGTAGGCTATTTGTGCGAGGTGTGGCCCTTTATTAGATGAACTTCCTCAGAAAATACCACCCCAGTACCTAATGACTAATGACCTTGGAATGTATCTAACCATTACTTTACCAAATAAACACCCGTCGGTCCCGTTTTGCTGCATCCGCGTGTCTGCGTGATGCGTTGTGTTTCTCTGCATCAAGGATAAACGGTCCACATAGTCCACTAGTGAACTGGAACAAATAGATGTTGCGCTATTTGGGAACTGATGAACACTAGTCGTTTATTAGTTATATAGTTGAGCTGAAACTACTCCAATAATGAGCCAAACGTAATCACCTATCACACTAGGTTGTGCATTTGCCAGGATGGAACTGTTTTAGCGGCCCACTTTCTCTGGTAATAGAATATATATGAGATTTTGGAAGAAATTCTGTGAGAAATATACGTTCTTGGATCTGAAATATCTGCAAGAGGGGCAATGGCAAAATAGACTGCAGCATGTGGAATGGTCATTGTGTGTGTGTGTGTGTGTGTGTGTGTGTGTTTTCAAATGAAGGCCCCGAACGATGAGAACACCTGCAAAAATCGTTTAGTTGTCAGTTTGGCTCAGCAAGATATGACTGCAATATTATAGATAGTACATCGTCTCAACATCGTCTGGTAGTAGCCTGGAAAATCTAAAAGATTCAGATGCACAATTTCTTTTACGTTTTTTTGTTCAGGTGATAACTACACTACAAAAGCAAAAATAACATTCAGTGCAATTGCCTATTGTAGCACATTACAACTGAGATGAACTTGGTAGATATGACTTGGAGTTATTCGTGTCAGTCAACAGACCTGAATGCATTTCGCAAGTTGATTCAGGTGGTAGTACTGGGCTAAAACATAAAACTGCAGCCTGTGGATCCCAGGGGTAAAGGCTTACAAACACAGCTTCAGGAAATGAGAGCCAGGACCTGCACCACAAACTCCACGAGAACACTCCATCCAGCCTCTGCAAACGTGCTAAAAGAATCCGCAGTTTGCTCTGGAAATGTTCAAAAGGAAAACATCCCACCATGATGGTCATGCAAAAAGAAAGCGCACTTAAGGCCCTGTTTACTTTGCAGTTAAGAACCAGCGATGTCATCTAGTGGCAGGAATAGGCAGTGCAGTCTGAGTTCCGATCACACGCCTCCTGGTGGAAATAAATAAATGTTAGTTATAAATAAAGTTATTTAAAAATAAACGATTAATTAAGAGAGAAGAGAGAATGTAATTATATTCTTCGTTGTATTCTCTTTGTATGGGGCAAAAAACAAAGGATAAAATGAGATGGTCCGCAGGGCCACCGTAGCTGCTGCCATACGTGAGAAGAACAGGGGGCTTCTCCCTGCACGAGGGGCAGTAGAATTGCGAAGACATGGCAGACAGATAAAAGCAACCCCACAGGAAATGTTGAAGTAAACAGCCCCTGGGAGGGAACGCTACTTTAAACCATTTACCAGACCCAACAGAGCTTTACAGTCAGCCATGCGTCTGTGTGGGGGTGTGGGGCTGGGGCTCAGATACCCTGCTTATCTAAATTCACATCAGATTCACATTGCTTGCACGTGATTTAAATAGCATAGACCAAGTTTAAATAACATAGACCAAGTTTAAATAGCATGGACAAGCCATCAAAATATTGTCAAATTGGTTGTACGGAATTTTCCCCACTTCACTGATTATATTACATGTAACAATAAGTGTCTTATCGTATATGGCATTTTAACCCCTTGTGTTGACAGGCAGGGGTCAAGGTTCACACAGGGTCAGCTGAAATGTGATACTGCTTAATGGGTGATGTGTCTTTGCACAGAACCCATTCTTCTCCAGTAACGACTTCAGCTGTCTCTGTCTCAGGTGAGTCTGCTCATGGGTGAGTGTCAACACAGTCCGGCTGGGCCGTCCGGGTCGAGGGAGAGGCCGACACCAATGTTCAGGTCCAGACAGCAGTTCAGGAGGCACATGTTGCTTCTGATTTAGTATACAAAAGTGGAAATGCATTCCACCAATGTTTCCAGGTTGGATATTTAATCCTTTTACAGTCTCGAAGGGCTGATACTAAGAGAAGGGAACTGATGTACTGAGAAGGTTCACATTCAGAACATCAGCACAGCATTGCTGGTACACACAATATTTGCATATTTTAGATTTCTAACTCCCACTCTCCTATATTTTTTAATCCAACATCATATACTTTTATATTCTTACATTTTTATATTTCCTATATATTTTATTTGTTTTCTTCCTTGTGTTTTGTGCCACTGGTCAGTTGTAAAATAATTTCAATGCAAGACGTACTATGTAGCGCTATGTCTGTAACATGTTCTACATAGTACACCTTGCACTGAATTGACTTTTGTAATATTAAAGCTTGCTGGTGTTTGTGTTAGCACTACCCGGGCAGCAGGAACTTTGCTGTCTTTCAGACGATCCATTCTTATTCTTTTATTTAGCAATGCAGAGCTGTTTCTCTAGTGCCACGAGTTCCATTACAGCTGCATAACACATTTATTTGAGCCTTTTGAGCCATTCCTATCTCAGAACACATTGCTTCTCAACACTGCTGTTCTCCTGACAAAAATGTAATGGTGAATGCAAATGTGTGTTCTACACACTTCCACAAAGTTAATTGTATGTGCTAAACCATCGTTGTGAAACCACCAGGATCTATCAGCAGTGTGGTGCAATAGAATCCCAAAGAAGATTAAATTGACAATAAACCAATCAAGCCCTGGTCATCTCTGGTGCATATTCATCAGGACATCTCCCTCATCAGCTCCAAAATCCTCCCACTGGCAGAGGCATCAGGGGAAAAAATTTGATTCAGACAATACTGGCCAGACTGTGACAAATGAGACAGCAGAGAAAAGGTGATTAGTCATTTCTGGGATATTTGGGATTTGGGATCATTTTCATTCCAGTGTCCAGCGAAAAGAATTTTGTTTTGTATTTGAACAAAGCTTTGATCCCAAAGGGAAAGAGTAAAGTAAGTGCAAACCAATGCAAGCAACACCATCATCTGGAAATGGAAGCCAGTGTCTGGGGTGCACCCTCCTCCTTTAGACAACGCAAAGTGTCCACACCAGAGACCCTGATCACGTCCTCTCGGGCAGAGCGGCCAACGGAGCAGTCCCACTGTGGACATTGACCACTGCATCAAACACGCTCACAAGTCTGAGTCCATCCTTCAAAACACAGCAACAAAAATTTCATTAGTTCTACTTGGCATGTTTCATCTGGCTAACAGAGGGAAAGGAACAGAATCAGCCAGAGTTCAGTACCAATATGTCAGCCATTTTTATGAAGTGAACATTGTTCCAAGAACCAACTTCATGAAAATGTGAAAATCTTAAAATGAAAAATGAAAATTATTATTATATAACTCCATCTTTACCTTCAAGGGTAGGAAAGGTTATTTAAAATTTCAAATAATCCGGTACAGTGTGGATGTGGAGAAGCAATAACTCATGGAAATAATCAACTCTTAAAGACAGGCCTGCTGTCAAACTAGCTCATCCGTGAAAGATTCTGACCCTGCTGCTGTCAGAGGGTGCGAGCGTCGGGAACTCCACAGTGACATCTGGATTTGATACCGCTTCACCGTGGAACTGCAATGAGCCTGCGTGATTGGCTCTGAGCAGCCTAGAGGAGGCTGGCAGTAAAATCCCTCTCACCACATCCCTGTGGTTTGATTTGCAAGGTGAAGCACACTTTTATTGGGAAGACACTGTCCTGGCCTGTGAGGGGGGCTAATTCCACAGCTTCTGCAGACAGGATTGGGTAGTAATGTTCTTGGTGTCTGAGTATTTCTCTGTCTGTACTATTTAGGCCCTGTGAATGACACTTGGCTTTAGGAGAGGCCAGAGACCCCCCCCCCCCCCCCAATACACCCAGCCACAGTCTTCATAATTCAGTGTTCCTGCTCTGAGTGTGTGCCTGGATTGGCCATTAAATAACTAAACCATATGCTGGGTTGGAGGAGGCCTGCATGTAAGAGAGGAAGCTGGCTTTGGGCCAGGGTGGGGGTGCCAGGGTGGGGGTGCCATGGTGGAGGTGCCAGGGTGGAGCAGCCAGGTACACACACGTTCATGTGTGCACAGAAATGCAAGCACGAACATGCATGCACACACTCACACCCTGACACACACGCTCACTTTCACACATGCACACACAGGAGAACACGTTGTGCGTAGGTGTCCATAATAAACAGTATGAGGTGGAAGCAAAATAACAAACAAAAGCATTGTGCTGCATAGTCAGATTAGGTTCAATTGTTTTGACTGATTATAACGAATGCGAAACTCGTCTAAGTCACGTGATACACGAGGACGCTTTTCATTTCCCATAATGATGTATGCTATTTTTTTTTACAGCAGATCCCATATGTCACCGAATGATCACATAGCAGTCATATCAGTGTAAACTAGTAAAACAGATTGTTTTCTAAAGATAGATGGGAAATGACTAGAATAGTGTGGTCCAGGTATTTTAGTCCTTCTCTGCGGAGGTACTTGAAAGCACCTGTTGGTAGTGCGGGGACATCTGCAGGAGGCACGCGCCACTACAGGCAGAGAGGACAGGCTAAAATGTAGATTTGCCTATCACTTTTCATATTTTACATAAATATATATATATATATATATATATATATATATATATATATATATATATATATATATATATATATATATATATATATATATATATATATATATATATAATCAATATTGCATACAGAAACAGAATTGCAGATTTTGACTTGCCCTGCACGACATCGCGAGGCTGGCAGTCCACGCGCCAGGGCCTACCTGAGGTGGCAGCACGCGCTGTGCAGCTGGGCGCCGCGTGCAGGATGTAGCAGGGTAATATGTTCAGGCTCTGCGGTGGGAGGTAGGACCACGTGTCATGACTGCTTTTTACATTACTTTTGCCAGGGCTTCAAGTAAGTGCTTTGAAAGTGCTTTACAAATGCTGAGCATATGTATGTATTTTTTTAACCTCCGTTATGGATGATGCTAATCCTGATGTTTATGTACGTTAGGAAAGTATTAGCAAAGTCAAAAAGAGACCTCGGAGAGGGAGATGTCTGTATGTTATGTCCTGTATATTTTCATTGGTTCACATAAGAATATTTAGCTAAAATATATGCGAGTGATACCTAATCCTTTCTCTTGTGCCATGTGTTATATAACTGAACTAAAAAGTACCACAAGTCACACAGTACAGTGGAGGCATATATGTTCATATGCATATAGGTCAATTTAGTATAGAGAAATAATAATGTATTTTGACATATTAAACGTCCACGCACTTCTCAAGCATATGTAACGTCTGTGGAAACCTACGCGCTTTTGCAGCGCCCTTCATATTGTCGCCCACTGTAAAATACTGTAAAGGCGCCTGCGCCGGTGGCCGCTAGGGGGCAGTAGACACCGTATCGCTGTTGAGACGGGACGTTTGTGTGTAGTCTGCAGTTCCAAATCTGATTCATAACCTATAACTAGATATCTGCTTAATGCATGATTGAGATTTAAGGATAAGCAGATATTAGCAGGCAGACGTCTCTACCAGACGCCTAAAAGATTGTAGAGTGTTTGGCTCAACACTGTTTCATCGTTAATATACCATGAACCGCTCGGTATCTTATAGACCATGAACCCATTCCCCGTGTTATTATGAACGTTTGTGTATTTTAAATTTACACCGCTGCGATACTGAGGTTGTTGTTTATAGTCTACAGGCTATTCGGCACATACGAGGATGCTGCTCCAAACTACTAGCCAATGAAAGTGGATCAGAACCGAGTCCTGTAGTGGAGGGCGGAGGACACTTCTATTGTCAGGACCTGTCGGTGGAGATGCCTTTTACACTGTTTTCAGTGATTTTGATTCAGGACTGTTAAATGAAATGTTTTATTTTAGCAAACCAGGAAAGACAAGAAGGAGGAAGGAAACAGAAGACATGTAGGTGTTTTGGTGACACCACCAGCGTTAAGAACCGCTCCAGTTTGTCTATATGAGACCCTGTTTCTGGGCGCCTGGTTCCGGAGATGTTGGAGTGGACCATCATCGGAGGTTCATAACATCGCTGATTTCACGATACATTCGCAGTGTGGACGTATTGATTTAAACAGAATTGCAGTGATTTTGAAGCGCATCTTCTCACCGTGTCCCACGCGTCCAGGCGCGTTTTTGTGGAGAAGGAGGATCGGAAACAAAAGAGAAGAAAGCAGCGCCGCTACCCAGAGCCAGACCCAGTACTGAAGACATCAGCTCCAGGATGCTGGGTGGTTAATGTACTGGCAGTACCGCGCAATCTCCTGGATATACTTTAGCCTACGTTACATTTGATTTCTGTATTGAAGGAGAAACGATGAGTTCTGCCGAAGCGGCCGAGGACGGACCTAATGACTCGGATACGGACCCGTTTTACAAAGCAGGTAGGATGAACCGATATCGCCGATCTTATTTGTTTGAATCAGTTACATTTTTGACGGGGAACAATGAAGCCAACTCAAAAACCCAAATATGCACAGTAGCGGTTCAGTCCAAACGCACGGACCATTCTTGTAAGAACAGTGCGCAACAAACTAGTTAAATCAATCAATCAATCAATCAAACAAACAAACAAACAAACAAACAAACAAACAAATGGGTTAAACCTGTTTTGAAAAACCACACAATCTTAGAGGTTTTTGAGTTAAAGTGATTTGAGTTGAGTAGGCGAGACCCTGTCTTTGTTTGACAGCTAGACTTCTTACTGTCAATTGATTTGTTCTCACTTTCACCTGAACACGCAGAATGGACCATGTCGCCTCCTGAAAACGTGAGGGTGGTGCCGTAGTGGCCGGTTCTGCTCCTATATAATAACGTGATTTGCTAATTCGGTATGGAATAGCGGAGATGTCAAAAAGTACTTTTGCTTCAGGGAGATGAAAATGGTGAATGCTTAACCATTGCATTCTAGTAAGGGCTGGTTCATACTGATGAACTGGGAGAACTGAGATGTATGTGTGACCCGGAGTTGTGCGGTTCAATGTAGAATCTTTGATCTAAAGGAACCAGCGTCGCAAGTGTCAATGGTCAAAAATGGTCAAAAATTTGGTACAATGGCCAAAAATTTCTACAACTGCCACCACCATCACTAAGCTAGTCCCAAACTATAGACATTCAGTTTTTTTTATATATATAAACAAATAAATAGAAAAATAAAACTTAGGACAGAGGACAATATGTGCGAGACTTATATAGCTATAAATACGTCTCTGTGGTTTCTTACAAAGGTTGAATGTGAATGTGAGTGCCATTAGCTATAGTTCCCTCACGCTGCCAACATGGATGCAGACAAAACCCGGCTCCAGCAGGCCCAGGGACACACCCCAGCAGTCACGGGCTCCTCTCTCCTGCATCAAAGCACTGCCTGCTGTCTCTGCCTTCCCAGTGCCAGTGCCTGAGCTGTCTGCACCCATCGCACTGCGTTTCTGCAAGTCTGCATACACTGTACATCTGAGATCACCGAAGAACTTGATCTTCATCTGAAATGCTTACTTTGGCATCCACGTGTCGCCGCCGTGCTGCTGAGTTGCGTGGTCTGCATGAACGGGGGGGGCCTGATGGGGGTTTTTCTTCAGCTTAAGGTCACATTTTCAAGGGACTTTTCCCCTTTTCATGTGGCACCTTAATGCAAACCAGCCTCTTTGAGTCGAACCATCTGAACGCTGAATCGGTAATGGTGGTGGGTGGACGGCCCTGTCCCGCGCATGTGTTGAAGGGAGCGGGGTGTTGCGGGACGACTTCAAGACATTGTCTGCAGCCACTTGGAGCGAATGTGGCACTGGCTCAATGGTCCGAGAGGCCTCTGTGGTCCTTGCTCCAGACAAAGGTCTAGAATCAGAATCTAGAATGTCAGAGCCCAACGCTGGCCTTAGGGGCTCCTGAAGCTGCAGAGTGGATTCATGATTGGTTCAATCTGGACGTGGAGGCCGGGCTTTAAAGACCGCAGCTCTACACATGGGAGAGATCTAAGATGGCTTGCAGATGGTGTGGAGGTCTGAGTGCGTTATCAGAGAGGGGAGAGCGTCTTTGCTGCGGTTCCCTCAGTGGATATAAGGACAACTGCGCCTACCAGCATAGGGAGATGTCATGAGTGCAATGTGTTGATACGTCATGGCAGCTTTTGTCTCCTGGGGAAACCAAATGCTGTGGAGAACGATAGAGAGATGGATAGAGTTGGGCTGACAAAAGGAGACAGAGAGAGAGAGAGAGAGAGAATGAGAGAGAAGGCTGGACAGAGTTGCACTAAGGCAAAGAGAGAGGGAAGGAAAGACACAAAAACAAGATGTAGAGTAAGTCGGAGTTCAGCTCCTTCTCTGTTGCTTTAGTTGCGCTGGGGGGGGGGCAGGGTTGTCCTCAGCCCGAAAGGTATTATGCGACCGAGCGCGCAGTAATCCACTCACGAGAGCTGAAGTGGCTTTATGTTCCTCAGCCTGACAGCGAGGGACTCTCGCCTGCACGAGTTACACTCACATC
Organism: Brachyhypopomus gauderio; assembly: GCF_052324685.1. Classification (NCBI taxonomy): domain Eukaryota; kingdom Metazoa; phylum Chordata; class Actinopteri; order Gymnotiformes; family Hypopomidae; genus Brachyhypopomus; species Brachyhypopomus gauderio. The sequence continues at coordinate 17,219,619 of NC_135214.1, forward strand.
CAGATTCACCTCAGACTCGCCCACATGTGAGGAAGCCTGAACCCACTGGTGTCTCTGAGCATAAAGCTCCTGTCCTCACCCTCTCGTTGGGCTGTCGTTTGAAATAAGTGATTTGGAGAAATGAGAAAATGCATTGTTGTGTTCGCTTCAGCGTGAGGTGGCCCAGCTGTTGGAAAAAGGGTCATTCGCCATCAGTTGTTGAATTTTAACCAGGAAAGCCAGGACTTGCTTGTCCTCAGGTGATCGGTGGGAGATGCTCACAGTGGTCCAACCCTCCAATCAATACCGGTACAGCTTGGGCCGTCCTGTTTTAACAGAGATCGCCTCCCTGTGGGACTGACAGACTGCAGCTGCAGAGCTTGGCTCCAGCCTTCTTCTTCAGAACGTACTCCACTCTGAGCAATGAGGATTTTCTTCATCGATTACCTAAGCGCTCAATGAGCCGGGAGTCGGGCCAGGGCGTCAGAAGCCATGAATGATATCATTGTGGAAAGCAGGCCAGGAGATGCAGGTAGTGATGGGGCTAATCTAAATCACTCAGTGGTAAATAACAATAAGCCTATTAGGAATTTGAGATGCCAGACTCGCAGTGTACGGGTCAGTCGTTAAGTAATTGGACGGTGAATCGTGTTATTTATAAATTTTTTTGCTTTGGCTCTGAAGCGAAACAAAACCTTTCTGCATTTTTGCCTGCATCAGTGAAGTTGGTATATCAGCTCAGCTGACTTTGGGCCATCTTATAATGAAGTCACGGTTCTTTCATTCATTTACCAAAACTATTATATAGTATGTACCCAGTGAAGCAGTAAGAGATACTGAGAGCTGAAGTGGGGAAGCACCAGGAAGTGTGGGAGGTCAGTAGTGGAGTGTAAAGGTTTTCGAAACATTTACACTATGCACCATTGGTGGTTACATATTCACAATACAGGGAATAAAAAAGAGCGCAATTCCTATTGTATTATGTGCCAGCCCACAGAGCATGTGCAGAGATCCGATGTTTTCCTTGCTGAGTTCAGCCAGGGGCAGACGGGACGTGGGGCGCCAGCTTGCGTAAGCTAGTGCGAGCTCACTAGCATCATACACATTCAGCTTTTAAGGAATCCTACACAGAGCCAAGATTTTTCACATGAATTCAAAGCAATATACAAGGGGTGTGTATGAGCGAATATCGGTTGTCTGTGTTTTATCTGGAGGGGATATGAACACAGGTTAGCGTTCTACCTCTATCTCTTCCCTTTCCTGCTTTGTTATGGGAGGAATAGTGGATGTTATGCGTCCAGTTTTTGCAGGCATGGTGAGTAACAGTGGTACACATGCAAGGGTTTACACGCAGAAAGACCCTTAACACGACCTTTAACACCCTTAACCCTTAACACGACCTTTAACACCCATAACCCTTAACACGCAGAAAAACCCTGGCTGCATTGTTATGGTGATATTTAATTATTGTGCTCAAATATTACAAGCTAAAATTATTTCACTTCTCTGACAGACATAGGGTACATTATTAAATTCTGTAAGCAGAAACATGTCATCTTTGGTGCCGTACATTACCTTTAAATTAGAATTATTCGATCTGCAGTCTTTAAAAGGCCCTACCATGCTGTGGGCATTCAGCACTGATTGGCTTCATTCACTCCTCTGAGCAGTGGGTAGGTTTGTGTTGTCACACACAGTGGCTTCGTTCTAGCTGTGTGTGTGTGTGTGTGTGTGTGTGTGTGTGTGTGTGTGTGCTCCCTCCTCCACTCCCTACATCATGGCGTCTTTGTGCCCCCCCACACACAACATGAGGAGAACAATAGGGAGGAACGGACCTTATCTGGGACAATGAACACACCCTTAGTTTGGCCTCACTGTCTCTATGTATATTTGCGAGTGAGTGTGTGTGTGTTTATGTGTGTGGGCGTTTTTGTTTGTGAGTGACTGTGTGTCTCTATTTCTTTGTGTCTGTTGTTCTGTTTTTGTCTGCTTTCTCTGCTTCTGATATGCTTCTTTCACCCTCTTACTCAACCTCACTTACACACACACACACACACATGCGCGCGCTCTTTTAGTGAGGCAGATGGCTAATTGGCCAGTGCAAGCCACATGGGTAATAAAGAGCGCGAGAGAAGATTTGACTGGATTATTGAGTCATGATTTGATGTCGGAGAGAGAGCAGGAGGAAGAGAGGGAGAACAGGAGGAAGAGAGGGAGGGCAGGGCATCCCCTCCTCCTCTTCCTCCCCTCCTCCTCCTCCTCCTCCTCAAGGTGCCTGCAGTGTCTTTATTCACCATGACGAAACATATGGGTTGGTGCAGGGGGACAGTTAGCGCAGCCGGCTAATGGAGTTGGATCTTATTAGCTCATGCTCTGAATGAAGCTTTTAGATGGATTGGGAAAGAGACGCCCCAGAGGACTCTGGGTAGGCATCTGACCCTTCGCTGATAAAGTTGCAGTAGTCCTTAAATCTTTACTGCAAACTCTCAGCGCCTGGAATGTGGATAAATTGCTCAGTAATTTAGAGCTCCGCTTATTTTGCTGTAAACACATTGTTGGTAAAGAATGATATTTGTCATTGGACCCCGCTCAACAATATGGAGAAAGGTCATATGGTGATGTTTTATGTTTTTGTGATAAATGCTGCAGTATATTACGAGTACGCTAATGTACAGAGATAAACTATGCCTGGGTTCATTTTCATTTAAGTAATGGTAATGCTGCTTTTAGAGTGGGATTGTGTCATATGCTGTAGATTTATAACACATGGTGGTTAAAGACTGGCATCCATTTTGACTAAATGGTAAATTAATCACAAGATCCACACAACACTCACCTGGAACATTTGAGATTTGTCAGACTGCTGACTGCACACAATACAAAAAAATGATTGACTGATGAGAGGGCTCATTTGCATATTAATTACTTTTGTGATATCAGTATTGAACATGGTCATGTTGGCAGCAGTGGTGAACAAATGATTGTTGTATAGCCCTGTCTCACTTGATATCATAGTTCTATAAAACTGTTCTGTGGAACTTGCTGTCAGTTATGCTAAAAAAGCATAAAACTGTTCTAGCTGTATGATATTTAGCTGTATGATAATCTTACAAGGATTCTAATAGAACTGCCTAATTATAACACAACCATGTGGATGTGAATTTTGTTGCAATAAGACTTGAAACGCATGATTGGGTGAGTAGCTGATCAATAATTTTTTTCTTTAAGCCCTTTTTCTTCATCATAAGCAAAAGTAATAAAGGAATACTCCAACATTAAACCTTAAAAACAGCGTTCAAGTACTTGAATTGCTTTTCAGCTATTTTTTGCCAAATGCTTGGTTTTAGAGTGACCTCCCAGAGATATCCTCAGGGCGCAATTCCAACATCACAAAATGCTTTTAGAAACCATGTACCGCCAATGTAGTAGGCCTATCAATTCCAATTCATGTGCAGAACCCCAAATGGGAATCGTAATTTTACTGCTCAGCACCCAACTGAATATTGTGGGTTGAGGCACGTTTCTTTGTGTCACTGCATTGCCCCGGAGAAGCAGAGGCGGCCTGCACGTTTGCATCATCTCCTTAACAATGTCCCAGGTTTTGTATCTCCACCCACTCCACCCACTCTAGTCCACATGTTTAACTGTAGTCTGTGAGCAGTTGATCATTTGTGATCCTTGGCAGCTTCCTATATGTGATTCTGTTAAAGATCCCCAGATTCCTTTTACATCTAGTGGGTTTATAGTGCAGTGCTGTAACATCTCCAGCATTTACCTCTGCTCTCCATTGTATGTAGGCATGTGTCAAAATACTGTACTGGGCATTGAGATGTATAGCCATCAATTGATTACTGATTGATTTGTATTGTGTTTTGCGAACCACAAGACAAAAGATCAAAGGTTAGCCAATAGAAACTAAGATCTATTTTCAGCACTTTTCTCAGCACTGTTTGAGTGCCTTACATTTTAGACTATTTCACATTGAACTATGTCACGATTGGCTCTTTCCTGCTTAATTTAGTCAGTAGATCTATAAGCACTACATTTTCATGAGAGTAGGCTGCATTGCATTGTGCGTCCTTGGCTATATCAGGATGGGAATGGCATCGTGGGTTGAGTGTATTGTCTTATAATTGAATTATTCCTCTGCTAAACTGGATAAGGTCTGACAGGAGGCTTGAGAGTCTGCTATGTGATTACTGTCTTTTAGCAAGGGTGGGAAATAGCTTCGCACTAAGAGCTATTGATTTTCTATACGTGTATACTCATCCCAGTGCATATTAGTGTGTGTGTGTGTGTGTGTGTGTGTGTGTGTGTGTCATCAGACACTTGATAGCTATGTGAGGATGACTGGATTGCTTCACAGCAGAAGACTGAGGTTTGTAGACCAGCCAGAAGAGTCTGGCACCAGACTAGCGGGGCACTGTGTGCACTAATACAGTGCAGTCCGCAAGGACAGTAATGGGTTTCATTGGTTTTAGCTCGAACCCCCCCCCCCACATACACACACACACACCACAGCACAAATGTCGACAGGCAGAATTTCAGGTCTTTATATCAGCAACCCTCTCCCAAAACATTGTCTAGTTTCTTACAGAGCTCACTGGACACCGTGGTTACAGCTAGTCATTTAGTTTTACAGCTCACCATTTTGTTTTTCGCAAGCCCTCTTTAACTTTTGGACACATGAACAAATGACCTTGTTATTAATTAGCGGATTGAATGCTTGTAGTGTGAGAATTTGGCAAACATAAAATGTGCTGGCCGCAGCTGAGATGTTCCTAAGTTGGTCCTGAACTCCTTCACCCCACCGCTAAGTGTAGCCCATGTCTGTGAAGCACAGAGCTTGCCATGGTAGTTCCTACCGATGCGAACCGGAGATTCACCCAGAGGCAAGCATCCTTCACTGGAAGGGAGCAGTAGCCCAGATCAAAGGAGGACATGAAAAGAGGTATGGAAATAGCAGGATTCACCTCCCCCGTGTTCACATCCAGAAGGGGAGGGCATTACGTCAACCTTGGCCAGCCAGGGAACACTTGTGCTGGGCCGGCCGCAGCTCGGGCCGGCCCAAGGACGCATGGGTGGAACCAGAGAGGAGTCATGCATATTTAATGGGCTGCTTCCCGAGTCTGGGTGCTGCTGTACTGCCACAGTCGAGAGCGTTGGGAAGGGAAGCAGGAAGACAGACAGTATGCACAAACCCATCCAATAGCATCTTAAGATATCATTTAATCATTTGATCATTTGCCTTAATAATGGTGAATAGATCTTTCAGTGGAGAGGATGAAGGTTGAATTTGAATGACTCTTCTACTTTGTTATAGCTATATATATAGTATACACACACACACACACACACTCTCACTGACCACTTTATTAGGTTTATTAGGTACACCTTGCTAGTACCGGGTTGGACCCCCTTTTGCCTTCAGAACTGCCTTGATCCTTCGTGGCAAATTCAACAAGGTACTGGAAACATTCCTCAGAGAGTCTGGTCCATATTGACATGATACCATCACGCAGTTCCTGCAGATTTGTCAGCTGCACATCCATGATGTGAATCTCCCGTTCCACCACATCCCAAAGGTGCTCTACTGGATTGAAATCTGGTGACTGTGGAGGCCCTTCAAGTACAGTGAACTCATTGGTGAATTCAAGAAACCAGTCTGAGATGGTAGACTCAGGTAGACTGTGTCGTTGACACAATGCTCAATTGGTACTAATGGGCCCAAAGTGTGCCAGGAAAATATCCCCCACACCATTGCACCACCATCACCAGCCTGAACCGATACAAGGCAGGATGGATCCATGCTTTCATGTTGATGCCAAATTCTGACCCTACCATCTGAATGTCACAGCAGAAATAGAGACTCATCAGACCAGGCAACCTTTTTATTGTCCAATTTTGGTGAGCCTGTGTGAATTGTATCCTCAGTTTCCTGTTCTTAGCTGACAGGAGTGGCACCCAGTGTGGTCTTCTACTGCTGTAGCCCATCTGCCTCAAGGTTCAACGTGTTGTGCGTTCAGAGATGCTCTTCTGCATGTCTCAGTTGTAACAACTGGTTATATGAGTTACTGTTGCCATTCTATCAGCTCAAACCAGTCTGGCCATTCTCCTCTGATCTCTGGCAACACAAGGCATTTGCACCCACTCACTGCATATTTTCTCTTTTTCCGTCCATTCTCTGTAAACCTTAGAGATGGTTGTGTGTGAAAATCCCAGTAGATCTGCAGTTTCTGAAGTACTCAGACCATGCCACGTTCAAAGTCACTTAAATCACCTTTCTTCTCCATTCTGATGCTCAGTTTGAACTGCAGCAGATCGTCTTGCCCATGTCTACATGCCTACATGCATTAAGTTGCTGCCATGTGATTGGCTGATTTGACATTTGCATTAATGAGCAGTTGGACAGGTGTACCTAATAAAGTGGCCAGTGAATGTATTACATTTTACAGTCGGTTGTAAATTGTCATTCAACACACTCTGAATTCAGTTGCCTGACTATTGGAGTATTCCAGTATTCTCTGTACACTATGTGAACCCTGATTGGCTTCTTCCAATTTGGACCAAATGGCAGGTGTTAGCTGGGCACTTTTAAAATATTCTATGTGCATTTAAATAGTGCTTATACATAGAAATTTTATACAGACATTACCAGCCTTTAAAAATAAGCACCAGTACTGAGTGGCCCAAGCCCCAGTACTGACCAGCATTCTGAGCCCCAGTACTGAAAGGGTCCTGTACTCGGAGGTGATTTGTAAATGACATCTGAAAATGAAGCCCTGCAGAGCAAACACTGCTGTGTTCAGCACACACACACACACACACACACACACACATGCAGTGAACTTGAATTAACGTTCAAAGAGACAGAAAATCATGCGGTAAGCGGAACAAAGAGCTCAACTGCACTAGTGAAAGAAAGCTGCTTGGCTAATGCTTTTAGAGGATGGGGACAGAAAAACAGAGAGAGAAGAGAGAGACAGGAAAGAGAGGGTAAAGGAGGTAATGACCCGTGGGGATTGCTGTGCGTGTTCCTGTGTATGATCAGTCATAGTAACCCCTGCATCTTTACAGCGTCTGTGACTAAAACCACAGGCCACCAGCCCTGTTCATTTAGTTCAAGCCTTCCACTCAGCAGGTGTGTGTTCCTCCCCTTCGACCTCATACCTCCCTCAAGATGATCTTCCCAGTTACTCAAATTAAAACACAGTTATATATTTCTCTCACTTTAACTCACATATGTTTCATGCTGTTAAATTTCAATTTATTAAAAAACCAATCAAAGCTCTTTAATGACTTTTAACCTGAGCTCTGAGCTCCTCTGCCTGGGTGTCCTGTGTGATTGCACAGCATTTCCTGTAGAGTTACACTGCAGCTCGACACACACACTCCTGTCACCACACCGTAACAGACAGCACGGGCCCAACTCTCTCTCACTCTCTCTCTCTCTCTCTCTCTCTCTCTCATTTTGAATAGTATACTGGTATGCCTCAGTTTCTCAATGTATGTGTTAGACTGCATGAGTTCTTGGTGATGATGTCTATAGGCTAGCTGTAATTCTTGCTAATGGCCAGCCATGTGTGTGAGTGTGTGTGTGTGGGTGTGTGTGCATGTGTGAGTGTATGAGATGTCACAGGGTCACTGTTTCATTTGCTGGAAGAGAGAAGATAGCATTTAGCATTTCAACAGCATGAAACGTGATTGTTTTTTTTATTTAATCAAGTAGGGAGAAAGAGGCCGTGGGGAGCAGCTTCATCAGTACTCCAGTGAAGTTGTGGTGCACAAGTATTTCTCTTATTATCCCTAAGGGGCAATGGGCATGTGTGTGTGTGTGTGTGTGTGTGTGTGTGTGTGTGTGTGTGTGTGTGTGTGTGTGTGTGTGTTGGGGGATATGGTGAAGGGGAGCGAACATGTATATGTGCATTTGTGGTGGGCTGGGGTGTGTGTGATTATTTCCTGTTGTGTTTTATGAGCATGTTTTGTGGACAGATATTCCTCTGACAGTCCTCAACACCACATAAAGTGTCTAACCAGTCTGTGTTTTAGCCCTGGGAGCCAGAAAAGACCCGTGCATTGGCAAATACTGGGAGCCTGGGCTACAGCAGGTTTACTACGTCTGCAGAAGCCGCACTTTAATCACCACGCTGGGCCTCTTGCCTCCTGTGGGCTACGCTCAGCTGCAGTTCTGTGGTGCTTCAGTGCATCGCCCCGTGCTGCCAGATATACAAACTACATGGACTGGATGATGGTTTGAATAGAGCTGCACCTGAGTTGTGCAGCTCTGGGTTGTGCTGGCGATACATCCACCTTCCCCATCCGGTGGGTATTTTTAGACACAAACAAATAAAGAAGATCCCTGCTCTGAAATGAAGCAGATTCTGGGGATAGAAAAGAGGGTAGAATTTCATATCCACTGCCTGTCATAACTGCATATAACAGGAGAGTGAGAGAAAGAGAGAGAGAGAGAGAGACAGAGCTATGGGAGAGAGAGAAAGAGAGTGTGATATGGAAGCACTGGAAGAAATTCAGCAGAATAAGGGAGAAACACCTAGCTTTTCAAACACACTTAAAAAACCAGCATGGTTTCTCCGCCGGGTTGGAGGAACTTAGCGTGGCTGCTTAGCGTGAGCATTTGCCTTGGGACTCCTGCCACCCCTCACTGCTTCCTGGTGTGCTGGTGATGTGACGTCAGCATTCATCATCACACATTACTCAACCCAGCCACGTGAAGCTGATTGTTGCAAAATATAACCTAACCTACATCCAGAGTTGTTTGATGTTAACAAAACCCTTACAAGGTTTATATTTAAAAAGAAACAGAGGAAATCAAACATTTTAAAGCAAGGCACGATGTTGCGATGTGTGTGTATATGTAGCGTACGTATACCCAACATAAATATGTTCTACTGCGAGATGCCTTTGAGGTGAGCGTTTTTCATGATGTCATCCTCCTCACGTCACGTCTGTGGGCCGCACATTCATTACACTGGGCTCACTTTTACACTGGGCTCACACTTTATAAAGACACTGCAGAGGTTTGTACAGCGGACCTGTAAGAGTCATATAATCCTGCTTACTAGGAACATCTGGAAAAGCCATCCAGTCCGAGACCTACTCACTGAATTCATAAAAAGGGCTTTCGGTTGGCTGAGTAGGAAAATATGTCTTGCAGATAATGGCATGGAACTGGTTTCCTACCAAATAATGAGCGTGTGTGTGTGTAAGCAGGTGAGCTGTGGGATTCTGATGGATGTTCAGGGGCCCTGTTTGCAGCACCAGGGCTCTGGGCCTCGTTTGTCTGTGATAAGAGCCCTTACGCGGCCGCCGGGCGTCTGGCTGTGGCTGACTGATCCGAGGTCAGTTTCGCATCAAGACTCGCAACAGCTTGTGACTACCTCATATGGACCTGCTTCTGCACTTAGGTCAGACCCATGAAGGCGTCAGGGAACGGGGGCGCGCTTGCATGTGTGGGGCGTGGTGCTGCGGTGATTAGGGGGGTAGGGAGAAGTCCAGCCGGGTTAACGCTCGCCCCGGGAGGGCCTGCAGTGCACCAGCACGCCTCCTCCGCCAGCACAAACCCACGGGTCCATTAGCAGAAAATAGAAGCGTTCATAAAGTTAAAAGAGAGGGCCGTTGATCTAATGAGAGAGGAAAAGGGAGGATGTAGGGAGGTGTATAGAGACAGTGTGTGTGTGTGTGTGTGTGTGTGTGTGTGTGTGTGTGTGTGTGTGTGTGTGTGTGTGTGTGTGTGTGTGTGTGAAAGAGAGAGAGAGAGAGCGAGGTCAATAGACAGTTCAGCCTCATCAATGAAATGTACATCATTGGAAAGGATCTCACTGGTTCCCAGTTCTAGACCAGTGCTGGAGCAGATCAGACTACTGGTGCAGTGGGTGTAGTTTGGCTGGAAAATGGCTAAGGACGTTTACGCTGCCGGACATCTGCATGCTGACTGATCTGCTAGGGCGGTGCCCGTCACACTGATGTAATACATCAGATGAGTAAAACGTGGGGAACATGAGGAGTGTGAGGAACTGGAGTGTGAGGAACTGGAGGAGTGTGAGGAACAGGAGGAGTGTGAGGAACAGGAGGAGGGTGAGGAACAGGAGGAGTGTGAAGAACAGGAGTGTGAGGAACAGGAGTGTGAGTGAGGAACAGGAGGAGTGTGAAGAACAGGAGTGTGAGTGAGGAACAGGAGGAGTGTGAAGAACAGGAGTGTGAGTGAGGAACAGGAGGAGTGAAGAACAGGAGTGTGAGGAACAGGAGTGTGAGTGAGGAACAGGAGGAGTGTGAAGAACAGGAGTGTGAGGAACAGGAGTGTGAGTGAGGAACAGGAGGAGTGTGAAGAACAGGAGTGTGAGGAACAGGAGGAGCGTTGGGCTCCTTGATAGGCAGAGATGACTCAGCAGAAGACAGTTGGAGATGACTCTGCGAAACAGGACAAGGCTTTGCACTCTGCTGCCACTCCCTCATACTGATGTCACATCTCTGTGTAAAAATGTTATAGGTGTTATCTCAAGGGCTGGGTTCGTTTTCTTCTATGTCTTAGGAAGAAATGTTCATCAGTTTTAGGTATTGAATTCCTCTGTCTGAGACATGATAATGTGCACTGCGACTGATGCATGAAAATAGACACATACAGACACACACACACCCATACACACACATAAACATGCATACACACATACGCACATACAGACACACACACACACACACACACACACACACACACACATACACACACATAAACATGCATACACACACACACATACGCACACAGACACACACACATAAACATGCATACACACACACACATATGTGCACAGACAGACAGACAGACAGACAGACACACACACACACACACACACATATGCAAATTCCCCCATGAACACACACAGACAAATACATACACAAAGATAAAGACACATGTGCACACACTGACATATGTGCCCAGACACATACACACACAAAGACACGTAGCATTTTTGTCTGTGCTGTATCTGGAAGAAGATGGAGAACAGAGTAGCTGAAGAATAAGACTAGCAGGGTGAGCAGAGGGGAACCGTTTTCACCGAGCTGGAGTCGTCAAGGTTTTCTCTTTCTGTTTGTCTGGTTTAAAGAGAGTGCAGGGACGTCTACTGCTCGATGCAGTAGCTAAGTCAGCTGAGGAGACCTGGCATTAGTGTGTGTGTGTGTGTGTGTGTGTGTGTGTGTGTGTGTGTGTGTGTGTGTGTGTGTGTGTGTGTGTGTGTGTGTGTGTGTGTGTGTGTGGTGTGTGTATTGTCTATCCATTTGTCTGTGCATGTGAGTATACGTGTGTGAACATGTGTGTGCATCCATTTGTCTGTGTGTGTGTGTTCAGAATATTTGGAAAAGGCCTAAATAGCGCTGACATGAAGCTCTATTCACTAGGCCCTATGGAGTTGATGGAGAAAACAACCCTATTTGCCTGACCACACATGGACTCCCGCCAGTACTGTGCTTGGGCTGACGCCTGCTGCGTCCCGACGTGTCCCACCGTGTCCCTGTTTAGCCATTACGTTGACAACCATGCAGCGATTGAATTTTTCCTTTTCTTTAATTGGAAGGACGTAAAAGCTTTCATAACTGGTTACAGTGAGCTGGTCAGCATCTGGATGGGTTCCGTGTCGTTTCTGGGGACATGCTGCCGCTAGCAACCAGCTATTTCCCTATTGGCTTTTTGCCATGCTGACCGAGGTGCCATGTTGCTGTAGGGTCCAGACCCCAGGAGATGCCAAGCAAAAGCTTCCTGCCATCCGACCACGACTGACTAAACAGATTCTGCAGACTGGGCCTCTGCAGAGTTTATTAAATGAGCTGAAGAGCTTGAGTTGAATGTGTGGGGAACAGCACTGCTGGTGAGAGTCCTTGCCTCCTTTGTGAGAGTTGCTTTGACATTGTTTAATTTGTTCAGCATGTCAGCCCTGGAAATGGTTATAAGACAAGACTATTGACAACACTGACTGTCAACAAAAATAAACAATAATTGTTTTATTGATTCGTTTAAATACCACAATGAGCAGCTTGTCTTTTAAATGTGGATGGAATTGAAATTGACTGAGATGTACAATGTAAATATGATTTGAAATTGATTTACCATGGTAAGAAATGAAGATGACAGTCACTTTTAGATATACAGGGCCTGTGTGACTGCTTCCTTGGGACAAGTAAACACTCGTCATCCGTAGCAAGAATCTGCCCCTGAGCTTTAATGTCCTTTAATGTCATTTTTGAGTGGAACCAAGCTCTGTGTAATAAGATCTGTCCACTGGTAACAGCACTCTGTGTTGGGGAAATGGCTCCGTGAGAATGTTGGAGATAAGGCAGGATGCTCACAGTGGGGATGTTAAATGTCCTGTTAGGCCCAGAACAGCCTCTTAATCTGCACAAGTGCGACTCCTTAATTCTGCTGATCTTCAAGGGCTCCAGTCGAAAAAGGAAATAATAGCCTTTTTTGACTGAATAAAAATATATATATTTCATATTGCCCATTTTTCAAAACGTATTTATAATTTTTGTACATGGTAGAAGGCTCATTTAGGGTACAGATAAAAACGAGTTCTGCAATTGTCCTGTGCTTGTCCATTGATCTCTTTCAACACCTTTATTTGATCTATTTTTTTTTATATTTACTAACACTCCTAATGCACTTGTAAATCCTGTCCATACTAACATATGAATACAGCACCAAGTGGTAAATGTGTGGTTATTTACAAATATCCCTCCCTTTTTGAAAACAAGTCATTCATAAAAGAGATCACTGGAAACACAACTGTGCAGGCAAGAAGACAGGTTACTATCGGTGAGCTGTAACCAGTCATTAAAAAACTTGTAGGTGTATTTACTGAACTCACTAACTCAGTGGAGCTAGACAGATAGAGTAACCTATTTCAGCAGCTTTTAGAGCATTTGTTAGCTCCATAGAAGCCAATTACCTACGTTGAGTTTTAATGGGTTTTCCTTAAGGGTCAGCACTCTGCCGGATTTATCACTTTCTCTTTATTCCTCCCTCTGTTACACGCTGCATGCGTTTCTAAAAAGGAGCAGGATGATGTGCTAACTGTGGGCACCAGATGTGCAGGTCTATTTTTAGTAAGGTGGTCGAAAATAGCAGATTTTGCCCACGTCACATCAGTCTGGGCAGGACAGAGCTCAGCTGCTCCACTGGCCTGCACTGTCCAATCTGAGCGTGGCACTGAGGGGAAACGTGAGAGAGAAACACAGCTGGTGACATTTCAGGGGTGTCTTATATCACCGCCGCCCCAATACAGTGCCTGGTGCGTATTATTATGTTTGACCTTTTACGGCATTTCATTTGTTCTGATTTTCTATGGATCCCCATGTTTGAAGTTGCGAAGAAACAGTTGTTCTAATCACATTCGTTTAGTTTGCTTAGAGCCGTCGTAGCGGGTTTTGCTCACTCTGAGCATCATTTGAAGCTGTTCAATCGGACAGACTGAGTGGACACTGAAAGAAATCTGCAGACAAAGGCAGCTGCGCACAGCTTTTGTTCCCCATCATCTGTTAAGGACCTCTTTCCTAGCCCCCCAAAAATGGCCCGCGCCTGTTATTGTGCCATAGACCGTCTGCTTAGCGCCTTGCAGGCTGTTTGGCCTTTGTCCTCCCCTTGTGTGTGGTGTGTGGTGTGTTCTAGAACCCCGACTCGCAGGCCCCCGCTGAGTCAGCCTTTGTGACATCATCGCCTGGCGCAAACGCAGACGCGCCGGCATTAGCGGAAAGGAGAGTGTGGGGGAGGAGGCGGTGGGCGTGGGGTTAATGGGATTACTTCTCTTGGCCTATGGAAGGAGCCAGATATCGACACACACTTAGCAACGAGATTTGGTGTCCTCAGGGAGAGGGCCAGGGTTATTGGATCTGGGTTTTTGGAGATAATTCAGCTGTCTGCTGAGCCGCACATGGTGCCCCTGCCTCTGCGTGTAGTTAGAGGCAATCTGAGTCATCTGGTTTAAAACAGACAACTTGCGTCTGGTGTGATTTATTTGGTCTGCTCACATCAGCTGTGTGTCATTTGGTGTAATTGCAGGAAAAAGTTCGTTATTACGAGCATGGAAAAAAAATGGATTACGTTTCTCACTTTAGAGCAATCATCCAGCAATGTTTGCTATGTGAACTCTGGGTGAAGGCTACCAAAAATAGCTCCTGTTTCTGCTTGAAGAGGGAGAGCAATCACTCTTTCACAGAGCACCCTACATCTCCTGCATTATTGTGCTGCATTCTGATTGCATTCTATATATAGACGTAATTACCAATCTGAGCCTACAACCTTAGAGTGGTTCAGCATTGTTTTGGACCGCGTCTCTTGGTCACGACAGGCCACCAGGACTCTAATGGGCCAGATAAATTAAGTGAGAGACGTGAGCCATTCTGCAACGTGTTTGTCTCGCAGAGAACTCATTGAATATTCTGCATGAGCACACAGGCATGAGGCGTAAGATACTGAAGGGAGTGTGGCAGCTATGGAGGACGTGGGCGCGCTCTCGCCAGGGTGGGGGCTTGCTCGCTTCTCCCAGTGCTCGCAGTACCTGCTGATGTCATTTATTCTTTCCAAGTGGCTCTGATGATGAAATTAGTCTGTTTGGCAGAGGCAGGCTGACCTAGTGAGCCCCAGGGGCTATAGGAGGATGACAGGAGGGACCTCTTCATGCTGCTGAGAGTGCGAGCGATCGAGTTTAGAGAGCTAGAGGGAGAGAGAGAGAGAGAGAGAGAGAGGGAGAGAGAGAAATAAGAAAATACACAAAAGAGGGTGGATGATGTGCGGTTTTTGCTTGCTTTCTCGAATGGACTGACAGAATGATTGAATTCTCATTTGCACTCTGCTGAAAGAGGCTGAACCGTGGCCTCAGCCCTGGGCGGAGCAAGGTGTAGCTCCGCCTCCTTCGTCTGCATCAGAGCCTCCACTTGTTCCACTGAGGCACTGCAGGAAGTGGACAGACAGCCTGCACCGTCTCCTCTCACAGGAAAGAGCCTTTAACGAGCTACAGGGGGTCATCTTAAAGGCTTAAAGGGGGGCAATCTGCTAAAAATGAGGAAGGAGAGGAAGAGATCTCTCATTACTAGCTGCCGTAGCTGTAATCACCAACTTAAGCAGCCGATGAATGTAGTGATACGTAGACGGTCATAATAATAGACCTTTAAAGTACTTTTTAAGTTATTTGCTTAGTCGTGGAAATCTTTTTGAGTCTTGTCTTGTCCCCAATAATCACAAATGGTCAGGACTACTGAACCAGGGCTAGTTTGATGATTGAAGTGTTTAATGATTGAACCGAGACTCAGAAAGCTGATTCTGGGTGAGTTTGAGGACGTTTCCCACGTTTTTGGTGTGGTTTCTTTTCTTTTTGTGGCACTTCAGTAAGAACAGTCTAACCAAACCACTGTTCATTGTCAGCATGGTTTACTGATGTCATGGGAGTTTGGGCTCTTTCCAGTGGACATATTGGTCTTCTGATGTTCATGTTTGAGGGACCCACTGTGGCTTTAATAGTGAATGTCTATAGCTCAGTTACACAGGCAGAAAGGAACAAAATGCTTTTTCACTGAAATACCACATTCCATTCACAGTGGGTAGAAGCAGATACCTATATAAAGACAGGTATATCAATGTAACAGTTAGTTTTATTCAATTAGTTTGTTTGTGGGTTGCTATTATCTAACTCATGGGAATCTAACTCATTACATTCAGTCCAGTCACAAGTGGGCTGGACCCCAAAAGCCGTGATAATCAGTATCACATTGATAACTCCTTTAAAACGTGTTTTTATCAACATTTATGACGATATCTAACTTTTTCTTTATGATTTGTATCTATTTTATATATAACATTTATATCTACCACTTATATCTAACATGCACATTCCAAATGCTCAGACTGAGCTTGAATCACATAAAAATCAAAATCAGACTGCAATGATTTTACTTACTAATGATGTAACAAATAAAGAATGATATTTTGGAGAAATTCTTACATTGCCTATGTCACCTTGTCATTCAGTTATGCTCTTACACCGATATAAAGTCATCTGGATCTTTTTACCATGAAAAAAGGAAATCACCCCAAATCTGATACATTTTGCCCTGTACATTTGTACATTTTCCTCTCAAATATTACAGTATCCCTTAAATGATGAGGTTGTGTGAATCTTTCTGTGTGTGTGTGTGTGTGTGTGTGTGTGTGTGTGTGTATGATAGACTGTTCATGTCTTTTCAATTTTGATAATAAAAATTTATATTTAAATAATTTAATAAAAATATAAATGTATAAACATTTTAACCATTACTACACAACATGCATATTTTAATGAAATACATATCTTTATGTTCATCTCATTACTTTCATTTCATTAGGATTGTAGAGTCGCAAATATGCAATGTGTCATGTTTGAAAGATGGAGTCATTTCTCTGTTTTTCTACCACGGATGAGAGGCATCATGAATAAGACGGACTTAGATGGGTGTGCGTGAGGCGGAGTGTAGATGAATGCCAGGGTGTGTGAAACAGTGCCTGTTGAAGCTGGCTGGAAAGGGCTATTAAGCTAAAGGATCAGTTCATGAATTATAGATGTGCGGCGTAATCCCCCAACTGGAATTATAGGGGGCCCAGCCACTGAGGGCCCCCACGTGCCAGTTCCTTAATATAACCTATCCAGCTAGAGTGTTACATACAATATATCAGGCAAAGCAGCTAAAACACATGAAACGACTCCATTAGAAAACTTACTCATTGTTTTACATTCATGTTAGTACCTGACAACCAGGCCACCTTATATGGGCATAAGAGCGTGGCACCAATAACACAACGGAAGCAGTTTATTGATGTTATGTGATCAGTATCCACTCCTGTTATTGTTTTTGCACCCGTTTTTATAATTAGGCATTACAATTTAACATTTAAGTTAAACAGACTGTAGGCAGTATCTGATACTGATAAAGAGACTCTGTGTGGACTTAAGTGGGCCCCACTCCACTTTGATTTTCAAAAACAGCATTCATTTTTTTTCCATAGGGAATAACCCCTTTGAGTACCTTATATGGGCATCACACCAACGAGGATGACGTACGATTTTCTGTGGTCTATGAATGTTTTGTCAGCAACCTATAATCTGGCCCTATAATCTGTGTTTACTGTTCTTTTTTGCCTCCTATTGAGACTGGCTCTTTTTCCCTGAATGCGGGATCTTTCAGTTCAGTTATGGTCCACACAGTGGTTTTAATTTGAAGCATTCTCTATGCATTTGGTGGACCAGATTAGAAATTTAACAGGGCCGACCCATGCATTTAGGCCCATGTTACAACCCCTGGACACACCTTTCAAATAACAAGAATCGTTTATGTGGACACTAACCTCATGCTGATGTTTAACGGACATGGTGGAGGACTGAGAGTCTCCTCGTACTATGACAGTGAGTTCTGGATTCTCATCGCCTTTCACACCAACCACAGGAAAGACTGGGGCAGTGATGTCATTAGGGGAAGTTAAGCTCCTCCTACCACTTCACTATGCCTCAGGCCACTCTTCCCAGGTAGATGTGTAGATGCAGACTAAAAAGACCTGGCACTAGAAAGTCTCTCTCTCTCTCTCGCTCCCTCTCTCTCTCCCTCTCTCTCTCTCTCTCTCTCTCTCCCCCCTTTCTCTTGCAGCTGAGAGCACTGTGTGGGCGTTGTGTATGGGGACCATGTTTCTGTCTGGCCGCCTTTAACCAAGCTCCGTGTAGCATCTGGCCTCGCAGCTGGGCTCCCCCATGGACGCCAGCAGCCCACTACCCCCACCCGGCCTGGCCGTGGGACACCCGGTCCTTTTAGCGGGTCACGCCTGCCAGGACATGTGCCTCACACTCCTTCACTCAAGTGGAAGGGAGATGCTAACAGCTGATCACATTAAATGCAAGTCCTGTTGATCATACATGCGTATTTACACAGTTCAGCGCACCAAATTGCAAGCGAAGCTTTCTGTCCTCAGCCCTCGCACCAAGCGTTTGCTTTATTAGATCAGTACTGAGCACCTCGTTGCTTATTGGTTCTGATAGCGAATGTTCACCGTCTGTGTAATGAGTGTGTCCTGTCTGATAAGCACAGACATCTGCACCTGCGTGGGTGCTTGTGAGTGACTGGCCGCCTGACTCCTGCCTGGACACTTCACCTACCGCCCGCCCCCATGTCAACCACAGACAGACGGGAACGGCTGCTGTGGGCACACAAAGGCACTCGCAAGTCTGTGTAGCCAGATATAAAAAAAACCAAGACTCAACACTTCTATACAACTGGATCCCTTAATCCAGTGATTAAAAATGCAAGTGTGTGGGTGTCCGTATGTGTGTGTGTGTGTGTGTGTGAATGTGTGACGGTGAACCTGAAAAAGCAATCATCTACAGCTGGACAAACACGCTACAGAAAATCTATCTTTTATCTTACAAACTGATTGGCTGGGTGCTTCATATTATGAGGTACCTTATAAAGATTTAAATGTCCCCTAGCTAAACGATTGGTTTAGGTGTTTGGAAGTGCTTGTGGAATATTTTAAACTTAGACACCACAATTCCACCACAGCCGAAGTACATATTAAATGTAAATAGCTTCTTTGGCATGAAGGGAATGCAGCGTGGTCTCCTAGGTACACGACGTATGGACACCTCCACCACCAACAAAATCACCCTAAATAATCTCACGACAAAACATGCCATTTGTTTTATTAGCGAGTTGCGTTTGAGTGTTTCTGACAGTGCATGTGGGACAAAGACCATAAAATATCTCGATTCAGGTTCATTGTCTTACATGGTGCCTTCCAACATCCCTTCGTTACAGTTGCAGGGGGGATTCGGTGAGTCCTTTACAACCCGTCGGAAGTTCACCGTAACGCGTGTGCCTTCTAATTAGTCTTTGTGAGAAATAGTTGCTTGTGGAAACTGAACACACAACCCTAATCCTCCAGCAGAGAGAAATGACCCTCTAGCAGATACGAGCAGGCTCGCAGGGTTGCTGGGACAGCTGTTGCTAAGACGCGACACCGGAACCGAAGGCCCCACCTGCTGTTTCCTCTTGCTGTTTCCGAAGCCAGACGTGGCAACTGAGCGCCGGGGGAGAGCCTGGTGCCGGGTATCACTCCGCAGCGGCGGGACGGGAATAGCGGTGGGGGAATCCTGCTGCAGGCCCGTGTGCTCGAGCCACAACAGAAGCATAAGGGACAGGTGCTGGGAAATCGATCGCCCGCTTCGCTTTACATGGAAAAGCTTTCATGTGCTGTATTTCCTTTTCACTCCCGGCTTGCGGAACAGAAGGAGTTACACTGGCGATTGAGCATTAAGACCACGAGGCCACGTGCAGGTTGGAACCCTGTTGAGACGCAGCCGGGCCGGCGAGGTCATGGTTCATGTTTAGATTGGAGCGTGTTGGTATCGATGATCTGATTCCAGTGCCTGATTCCAGTGTCATGTCAGGGTGTGAAGGGTCTTTAACCTCCTCTACAGTGAAAGAGGGAGAGACAGAGAGAGGAGGGGGTGGGGATTCTTTATATCAGTTCGCTCGGCTTGAGACGGTAGCTTGAGTAATTTTTGCTCCATGCTGAGTCATTCCGGCCCTCTGGTTACCTCTCTCTCTCTCAGTGAATCCCTCTCTCTCGCGTCCGCCTGCGAGGGGGAGGCATCGGGGCAGATGAAGAGACGTGTGCAGGTGCTTTCCGTGATTCTTCCTTTAGTCTGGCTTCCTTAGAGCAGGAGTCAGAGACCTCTACAGATGGAGCGGGCTCCTTGGTGCTGCGCTCAGGAGCTTCTCTGGTTTTATCTGCAGCTTTGCTCCTGCCGACCTGCCTCCTCCATGATTGGGTTGTAGATGAGCATCGGTGGAGGATATCTCTCCTGGCATCGCTATCTTTCTTCTCCCCTGATTCATCTCTTTGCTTGATCTCTGCTCAGACCAAATGGTTTTTTATTACGCTTTTATTAGGTTTCCTTTTAAGCCCTCTTAATGGAAATCAGTGCTGATACTTTTTCATACTCACTGTATCTCTCAGCAAGCCTCTTATACCAGAAATAGACATGTCCACTCTCTGATGGTTCCCAAGCCTGGGCCAGTAATATTTATACTGCAGACAGAAATCTCTATAATGAAAATCTGACAAAACATTTTGTGCTGCTCTTCATCAAAGCAGTTTCTCTCAACACTGGTATTTAGAGAAGCATGCACCGTTTGGGCCCCGCTGGGGACCCATAGGGTTCCGTAATCCACCAGAGGGCCTTTTTCATTAGTATGGGGATGTTCCTGTGCGTCCCGCCGAATTCCAGATGGAGCTGATGGGGCCCAGCGTGAGCAGCTGCAGAACTACCTGGCGGAACCGCGCGGTCAGAGTGGGGCGGCAGGGTGATATGAGAAAAACATCAAAGAGCTTTGTGTTTGTTGGAAGGTGAGGGCCCGCTCTTTCAGCATGGCTCCAGAGAAATGGTTCTGTGTTGAGGGAGACCACCCATCCACCTCGATTTCTCCTCCCATCTCAGATGCTCTGCACAAACAGAGAGATTTATTGTACAGCATTGCTCGGTCTGAACCTATTTACACTTCCTGTACATTTACACACACATATGATTATGGACACATATGATACAGACAAACTTGCTTTCCGCATTTTGCAAGGAAATACATAATATTTCCAGTCCTGTTTGATAGTCAGGAGTCTAATCCTGTGAGGTCCCTCAGCAGAAGCATTCTCAGTAGAACGCGTGTAATTCTTGACCTCTCTTCATACTGTTATCCAGAGCAGCTTTTAGTGTTTTTCAAATTAAGCATAGGTGACTTCTGCTTATTTTGTTTCAAGGTTCCTGTATCTCTAATGTGCTCCAGTGAGCTGTTTGGGGATTTATTTGATTGTGTATACAGTCCATTAGCTTTCCAATGCTTTGTTTTCACAAGATTGCACAGAAGAATAAACACAATAGATTACTAGAACATCAGCACTGGAGGGGACCACCCGTAAGTCTGATCAAAACCCCGTCCACATGCTCGTAAAGTCAGACACGAATAAGATGTGTCGTTCAGCATAGGCCTATGCTTATAGATCTGGTGTTTGAAAGTACTTGTTCTAAAGCTATTTCTGGTTCATTTCTCATGTTTAATAAAAGAAGCAGTTTGTTTGCTAGAGTGTGAAATACTAGACAAAACAAGTACCCACTTCACCTGCCTGTACTCCCACATGGGTCAAAGGGCGAGAGAGGTGAAAGGTCAGGCCCAGAGAGAGGGAAATTCAATCTTAAACTCAATTCCTCCTCCACCATCTTTGGGGACCTAGGAGGCGGGGATATGATTTACAGACAGACAATGCATGGGACAGGGGGAGGGGAGGGGGAGGTGGAGGGGAGGGGAGGGGAGGGGAGTTGGAGGGGAGGGGAGGGGGAGGGGAGGTGGAGGGGAAGGGGAGGTAGACACAAACTTTGTTCTTATCTGTATTCCCAACACCTTAGAGAAGAGCATTTAGCACTGGAAACTCCAGTTCCAGAAAGCTCCCCCGATGGGTGCTACTAGAATTTCAACTGATTTGGGGCATTTGGTACAGTCCCCCCCTTCCCCCCCCCCTTCCCTCTCTCTCTCTCTCTCTCTCTCTCTCTCTCTCTCTCTCTCTCTCTCTCTCTCTCTCTCTCTCTCTATCCAGCCCAGTACTAAGGCATACTCTGAATCAGCTCTGCACATGCCTCACCACCCGATCGGACATTTTCCGAGACTTTTTCCACTCCGGGTGACAAACGTGCATAGCTGAAATGATGTGTTTGGGCAGTTTGGGCATTTTGGAACCTTCCTGTGCTTGAGCTGGCTGCGATGCAGACCGCGCTACAGGGTAATTGAAGACTGTTGGTCCAGGACACTGAGAGGCAGAGAGACAGAGTTTCTGTCTCTGAGAGAGAACGAGAGGGAAAGGGAGAGGTGGGAATAAATGTTCTCTATGATTTGTCATTCCTGGAATCACACTAATAATCACACATATATTGTAGTGTATTGTGTTTGGCATATTACATTCCATAAATTAATGTGGTAGCATTATGAATCTTTACACTAAAGCATTTTAAAGTATATAGGTTTTGTGTGCGTGTGCGTGCGTGCGTGCATGCGTGTGTGTGTGTGTGCGTGCGTGTGTGTGTGCATGTGTGTGTGTGCATGCGTGTGTATGTGTGTGTAGGATTTGTTTGCCCTCTGAATCTCTGGTAAATATCCTCTCCCTGCAGGGGGTCCCGTGCAGGTGGTGTTTCACAGTGGGGCACAATGTCTCTGTTAAGGTCTTGTGGGGAAGTTAGAATACATTTGCGTAGTCATCTGAGATGTTGTGATTGGTGCAGTGAACAAAGGAATAGATTCATTCATTCATTCATTCTTTTCATCTATAGTGTCCTCTAGAGAGGACTAGATGTAGTTTGCATTTCACTGTTCAGACAGCAAACAGCTTTTTTGAGTGTGAATAAAAAAAACAGAACAGCAATGTAGACTAGCCTCAGCTGGCAGTGATAGCAAACGCTACAGTTCATATGTTTTCAAAACATACGAATGTGTGTCATTCATAACAGTGTTAAAAATAAACTTTGCAAAGTCACAAAACTCTCAGATCTGTGAAGAATTATTGAGATGATAGTTCATCTCTGTGTCTGTTCCCTTTTGGCATTGTTTTGGGACAAAAAGAGGATTAAAACAAATAATCTGTTTTAGAGAAACCTTGCACGTGTGTGGTGTGTGTGTGTGTTCGTGTGTTTTTACTAAATGCTTGAGTATCTGTAGGTGAGCTTAAGGATTATTGATACTAAAATCTTCTCCTAACCAGTAGTTTAGTTCTACTGCCTCTCTGTCTGACTTTTTGTCTCTCTCTCAATCTCTGTCTCTATCTCTCATTCTCTCTCATTCTCTCTCTCTCTCTCTCTCTCTCTCTCTCTCTCTCTCTCTCTCTCTCTCTCTCTTTCAGATACATATACACACAGACACACAGAACATTGGCTCAGAAGGAGACATTGCCTAAAGCTTTCAATTCCCCAGCCAGTGGGGTAAAGAAATAAAGGCCTCACTTCCATCCATCTGTAGCAAGAGAACTCAGACCTCCCCTGTGTGATAGTAGAAAATGTCTCCCTGATTATCACTGTGCTGATACCTCTCTCTGTCTGTCTGTCTGTCTGTCTGTCTCTCTCTCTCTCTCTCTCTCTCTCTCTCTCTCTCTCTCTCTCTCTCACACACACACACACACACACAATGTCCAAATGTAAATAATTATCACAGTAACACAAACTAGCCTTTATCCATGCAGACACGGAGGGTTAATATGTGTGTTTTTATCAAGGCATATCACACAACATCCAGCAGAATAAATCACAGAACAGCCCCAGTGTGCACCAGTGGAGATCTGAGCTGCTTTTCCCATCTGTCTTTGAAGCTCTGAAGCGTTTGTGGTGGTTGTGCTACCACTTTAACCTGAACTGCCAGTTGTGTGTTGAGGCATTTCCTGTCAGCTGAAGAAGGTCCACAATCAGTTTGTTGTGGCTTCCTACTGTTGGAGTTTTGAGCCATAATAAATCATGTTTGGGCTCACAAGTGAGACTCAGGGGGGGCGTGGTCATGCGAGAGACTCGGGAGGGGGCGTGGTCATGCGAGAGACTCAGGAGGGGGCGTGGTCATGCAAGAGACTCGGGAGGGGGCGTGGTCATGCGAGAGACTCAGGAGGGGGCGTGGTCATGCGTGTGGCGGAGAGCTTGGTTGGCTTTCGAACACCACCATGAGATGTCAAGAGTCTTGAATAATTTTTTTATATGACAAATTTTAATATTTGATTTTCTAATGAAAGAGTAAAGCACATTTATTTCCTGGTAAATGAGCTGTGTGAAAACACTGGTTGATCTAAAACATGATTAATCACTACACTTGTGCCGTTTCTCACAAAAGTCAATTAGGGAAATGAAGGAAGTTTCATGCATTTCCTAGCAGGAGTAAAGGAGGCCACAATCAGGCATTTTCTTTTTCTCATTTTCTTTTTATCTTTCTCTCATTTTTCATTTTCTTTCACTTTTGCCCTTCGTTCCATTCCTCCTCTTTCCTTGTCTTTCCGTCCATTGTGCTCCCTCTCTCCCTCTCTCTCTCTCTCTCTCTCTCTCTCTCTCTGTCTCGCTCCCTCCCCCTCCACCTTCTCTACACGATGCCTTCATGCTAATGTGTTACGAGACTGAGCATGGAGACGCATTAGTCTAATTTATCCACCAAAGGCTGATCTAATCCGATCCATCAACCCGGCCCGTGCCCACCGTTGGGGGGGGGAGTTGTGCTGTGCAGGTCCTTGGGGACATGACCAAGAGAGGAGGAGGAGGAGGAGGAGCATAGAACAGTGTGGAGACCCCAGATCCTTCATTCCTCTTTGTCCTCTCATGCATCTTGCTCTCCAGTGAATGGCTAAAGTGTCTCTGGCATGTTTCTCTGCCCTCCCACACACCTCCTTCCTCTCTCTTCCTATCACCTCTTTTTATTTACCCAGCATCCATCACTGTCAGCTGACTCCAGCGTGCACAAAGGGCCCGTCTGACTCAACCAGCGACGTGTTCTTTCCCCCTTATCACAGGAGCGTCACCGCTGCTCCGTGATGGGACCACATCCTCTCTTCCCTCTCTCGCTCCACCTCTCCATCTTTGTCCCTCTCCTCCAGCCCACGCTCTGCCTGTCTGCCTCCATCTCGGTGGGGGGACCCTCCTGTTCCGCTCCGCCTGGCTCCGGGTTTGCCATGTGCTTTCACATCCACTAGTGTTTTTTCTCTCTCTTCATCTGTCCCTTGTGCTACGTCTTCCTCACAATCTGCCTGCACAATATGAAGACACGTGCGATCTGCAGTAACCATGTTCCACTCTATGGGTGTGACTTGCAATAAATGAACAAATATTTAAGTGCATATTAGCTATACAGTTATGATTTTCTGGTTATCAGGTACACTACTAACATGCTCAGTGAATAAATGGAAATAAATAAATTAAATTAAAACCATAATTTTATTGACCAAGTTGCACATGAAAATCCAACCAGTTAAAATAATATTTAAAAACTACAAACTAGCATTTAATTGCTCCTGTGCTCTTTATCATATTGTAATATAATATATAAAAATGAGGAAGCAAATGTGAGTGTCAAACTGAGTTTATTGAAATGAACGAAAACCCACCCGACTGTTAAAGTGCACTAACGAGAACAAAAGAAAGCCAACATGACGTTCAGTGATGATAAACAAACACTGCAAAACAGCTAAGACCGAGCAGAACGCAGTAAGGCACAGCTGCTATCTGAGGGAGCTCAAACCTATTCTGATAGGTGACATGCGCGTGAAGTGAACGCAAATTTCTTATTCATTGTCTCTGTTGAAATGGATCTATCACGCATATTCGTACTGCGATTGTGATGAAAATACAATTTATCACTCTCAACTACAGTCTGCTCCTCCAGCCATGTTTGAGCTTGGGCTGATTTATAGCAACAGGGCCCATCTTTCTTGTAGCCTTTCTCAGATGAACAGCCTCACCTTGGTCTTGCACCCTGACACAAATGAACTACCTCACCCTGCCTCACCCTGCCTCAGATGAACAGCCTCACCCTGCCTCAGATGAACAGACTCACCTAATGTTCTGAAACTTGCATTAGATCACTGCTGCTGCTGTGATGATGGTGTGTGTGTAACAAACTTCCTCTGGCATAACAGCATTAGTGCATTTGTCGCATTGTAAAAGTGTGTTTATTTGTGTGTGTGTGTGTGTGTGTGTGTGTGTGTGTGTGTGTGTGTGTGTGTGTGTGTGTGTGTGTGTGTGTGTGTGTGTAGGGGTTTGGGGGTTATACGTGACTGACTCCTCTTCACTTCAGTCTAAAACCCCTTGGTGTATTGATAATGTGAGAAACGACTGCACCTGTGTCATGCTACACTGTACTCCATCAGTCGCAAACAATCCCACTTACAGTTTCCATTCAGGAGAGTGTTCACAGGAGACAGTAGGTGTGCACCGGGGTCTCATCAGTAACAGCTGCATCATAGCAGTTATTTTACTATAAACTACAACTCTCTCCCTGTCCCTCTCTTTCTCTCTCCCTCTCTTTCTCCCTCTCCCCTCTCTCTGTCCCTCTCTTTCCCCCCCCCCCCTCTCTCTCTCTCTCTCTCTCCCTCTCTTTCTCCCTCTCTCTCCATCTCTGTCTGTCTCTGTCTCTCTCTGTCTCTGTCTCTCCCTCTCTCCCTCTCTCTTTCTCCCTCTCTCTCATTTGCCAAGCTCTGTAGCTTTACATCTTTTGCCTCAGAGAGTATGTGCAAAGATGGCGGTGCAGCAGAGGTTAAGACACACAGTCTGCTTCCCTTCAGATCTCTGATCTAACAGCTCCCCCAGGCCCTGTTCCTCAAGCACAGTCCTCCAGGTCCCTGTCGAAACGACATGATGCCTGGATCTGCTCGGACCTCTCTCCGTTCTGATCGCTGGACACACAGCAAGGTGCGAGGCAGCACAAAGTCCCTCTTGTCTTGTAAGCATTCCTTTTTGAACAAACCTCAATTGTTCTCCCTTGACCTCAAACAACAGAGATTCCCTAATTCTGGATGAGGGAGAGTTTCGGTGTAATCCAGTAGGGCTCCAGGAACACACAGCCTGATGTTGATGATGAAGAATCTGAAGCCTCTACCAGAGGTCGACCGTGCGTTCCACAATCTTTTTCATTAACACCTCTCAGTGTGCTCTTCAGCAGTCAGTAAGCCCTACTGACTCACAGATGCTGGTTTTAATCGAAAATGGGATGCAGAGTCTTCAAACAAGCATGTTTCTCGTGCACGAAGGTGGAGCAAGCCCGTAGCACATTCCGTGCACAGAGGTCGAAACGAAACACTTTTCTACACTGAATGAGCTCGTACTCCGAGTGAACTGAAGCAAACAGTTCTGTTCGCTTCATTAAAGCTGCGGGCAGAGCCATCGACCCCACACTGCTCCCCCCCGACGTGCTGTTTACACCTCCGGACACCCGCCAGGGGGGCGCAGGACGGCTGAGTAAATATTATCCCAGTGTATGCTCTTCTCTCAGCTCACCTTTTTGTGTCTGTCGCTATATGTTATCGTGCTATTAGACGTTATAGGAATACAATGCAGTTTTGAGTTTTGATAAAATATGTTTGTGAATGTAGGAGTATCAAAGCTACACTTGCTACATGTGCAGCCTGGTCATTCAGATGGTATGGATCCTGGTTAATGGAAAAGTCTAGATGGAAAATTACTGACATGAGACAGTACTCTGCATGTACTCACTACTTGAGTAACTTATAATCAAAGTACTTTTTAACTTTCACTCAAGTACATTTTTGGATGCATACTTTTACTTTTACTTGAGAAAAATTTGGTTCAAGTAACAGTACTTTTAGAGTAACAATACTCTACCCACCTCTGGTCTCCACACACTTACTTACAATATGATAAATAGCTGTTGAAGTGGTGATGGCTGTCTCTGTAGCTACATCAAGACAGAGGTGACCAACACTGGACATCTGTTGAAAGTGCTGAGATGCATTATATCTAATCATGCCCTTTTACATATAACCTATTGTGACTCACTGTGGTCAGGAGATTTTGAAATGCACTGAGCTATTCAGTTTTCACCTGGGCCATTCAGACTGAGGTTTTGCAAATCAGTGGTTACCAAGGCAATGACTGGGAGCAAATGGTGGGGTCACAGTGACAGTGCAAATAAGCAAGGTGGCTGGAGTTGGTTTGTTAGCTTTGCTTTTACGAGTTTTAAAAAGGACGGTTCAAAAGTGCTAAACAATCGAGTAAAGTACTCAAAAGTACAGACAACCATACTATAAAGATATAAATCCTTGATATCCTCTAGAAACTTTGTATATTCCCTATAATACACTACACTACAAGAAGACATGAGATTCTTGTAGACATAGTTGACTGTGAGGAGGAATGGCCTTGGGCCCTGCGATACCTCATGCTTTCTTTCAGTTCATATGACCAGTGATTAATTAGCGCTGTGTCTTAGCCAGCTTCATGACTAGTGATCAGTTAGCGTTGTGTCTTAGCCTACCACATGACTAGTGATCTGTTAGCGCTGTGTCTTAGCCTACCACATGACTAGTGATCTGTTAGCGCTGTGTCTTAGCCTACCACATGACTAGTGATCTGTTAGCGCTGTGTCTTAGCCTACCACATGACTAGTGATCTGTTAGCGCTGTGTCTTAGCCAGCTTCATGACTAGTGATCTGTTAGCGCTGTGTCTTAGCCAGCCACATGACTAATGTGCTCTTCCTATAGGGACCCATTTGTGGAGGTCATCCATTGGTGCCCTCTCACTCCTTTTGAATACAGTTGTGAGATTCCCTCATCCTCTTAGTGCTAATTATGTTTATTTCTCTAATGAAGCCTTCGGTATGACTCATTTGGTGCTGAGAAGAGTCTAGAGACCTTGGAAGAGAAACTCTAACTGAGTAATTAATAATCTCTAACCACTTCCTGTTACGTGTCTCAGGAACTATCGAGCACTCTTCTTTGTCATCGTCCTAATGAGGTGTGTGGTGATTTGTTCACTTGGCTCTGGTGTTGGTTGTAAAGGCTATTTTTGGGAATGGGGATGGTATGAAGTTCACAGTCCTAGGCACTGTGCGTGACACCAGACACTCTGTGCTTACACACAGTTAATCCATCTCTACACAATCTACACCATATGAAGGTGTGAGGCACATTCAGGAACACAGAAAGATCATTAAAATGAACATAGTAGATGCACTACTTGAGTGTGTGTGGGCGTGTGCATGCATGTGTGTCATCTCATTTTAGTGCCTAAGCCCATTGTTTATATCAGTTGTATATTAGTATTTAAAATACTCCCTGCTTTTAATGACATGTAACTGGTTATGGTCACTCTATCATCCCCCCCCCCCCCCCCCCCCCCCCCGGCATCTTTGTTGCTATGGTTGCCCTTGCTTTGGTTTTTCATCCTGGTTTTTGTTTTCCCTGTGCTTTCTTGTTTTGGTTTTGGTTACACCCCTATTTTGTTCTTCCTCCTGTTTCTTGGTTTCACCTGTTTCTAGTTTATGTTCTCATTATCCTGTATGTATTTATACCCTGTGTTTCCTTAGTCTTGTCACTGGTCATTGTTTGTACAAGCCATGTGTGTTCATGGTTAGCCTGTTGTTAATTCTCTAGCATTTGTGTGTTTTTGAGTACTGTGTTTTGTTTGGTAATTCTTCTGGATTGATTTGTGTTGATGCTCTGAGCCTGGACTATTTTAGTGAGCATGATTATAGGGTTGTGTCTAATAAATTACTCCATGTTACAGTTCATTTTTCTATTTTGTATTGTATTACTGCAAAATCTGGTAGGACAATTAGACTCATCCTTTTCTTTCCTTTCCTTTTCTTAACTTAATGTATCAAATCAAACTAATAATTGGGTGTGTGTAGAAGGGTTAAGAATAAGAAAAAACACTGTCATGAGGCAGAAGCTGCAGGAAGTGATGGTGGTGATGGCAACTCTTTAATGTCCATGTTAACAAGAAAGCCAAACAGTCCTCAAAACAAAAAGGTGCACTAGTGCACTAATAACGAATCGGGGAGCACTAGGCAGTGAACAGTCAAACACTCAGCGAGCAGAGAGAGAACAGTGATAAGAGAGAACACTTTCAGTCCTGACACATGCGTTGGCTCCTTCAAGGCTGACCTGAGGAATGCACAGCACAGCACGGCGGGACCTGCAGATATTTATAAGGAGGAGCAAATGAGAGACAGGTGTAAGAGCCAATGAGTAGGTGGGGAACTGTGAACGGGGGTGTGTCCTTGTGTGGGTGTGTCTGGGTGTGGGAGTCTCCCCTGAGAGCCGGGACAAGCCCACCATGTCACATGCACACACACACATTCATCACATGCTCTTTGAGAGATACACATGCACATTCCTCACACACACACACACACACACAAGAAAACCCACTCACATGAGCCAAATTAATTAGACCATACATTCTTTTAAAAAATCTATTCTTAAAAAATCAAGTGTCCCAAATCTTTCACTAATCGTCACATAATAATGTGGTAGCTGGCTGGTTGTGGAGTAGCTGTTGCACTAAGAGTGAGTCGGTTAAGTGCTCTGTGTCTGAGTCAGCACGTTTTAGTGCTCTGCAACTTCAGCTGATGGTTCAGTAGTGCACAGTGCACTGAAAATCAGTGTGTGTGTGCCCATGTGTGTATGCATGTATACGTTTGGTGGATATGTAAATGTGTGTGTGTGTGTGTGTGTGTGTGTGTGTGTGTGTGTGTGTAAACAGTATCCAGGACCCTGCTCTGCCTGTCTGTCTGTTTGATAGAGGGATGAGGGAATAAAGCAGGAGGGCAGTATTGATTTCAACGTCCGGAATGGTAACGCAGTCTTGCTGTCTGCCCGGCTCATTTCCTTGGTCTGATGGATGCTGTGCTGCCCGGAGCCTGAGGCTGTGTTTCGAGAGAGCTGCGCCTGCTGATTTGGGCTGCCACTCTCTCCAGTTATGTGAAGCTTGACTAATACGACCTGATGAGAAGACTGGTGTCATGCGGTGTTTATACAGAAGATACACACATAATCTAAGGGACGCAGGAATGAGGAAAAGAGAGGGAGAAAGACAGAATGTTTGTCTCAGCTGTGTTCTCCATCCTGCATGAACCCGGTGGTCTCGGTTCACGAGGCTCTTTCAAGGCTAGCAGCGTCAAGTGCTTGTTTGCTTTTTTCCTTCTAAATACTGACCACAGCATTCATTTGGCAAACCTCAAAGAACAAAAAATACAATAAAAAGAGAGACGTTGAGTTGTTTTCTCTCAATCTTTTGTGCTACAAAATTAAATTAGGGATGAAACCAGTTCAGCTGCAGAGATTCCCCTCGTCCGTTATTTATTGCGCTTGTCTCCGACGTGAGCAGGTCCATGGCTCTGAGTAAGACGGGAAAAACAAAGAAGACAACCACAAAAGCCCTGAGGAATGTCTCACTAGCGCTGTCTCTGTAGAAGTGCTGTAGAGCAGAGGAATGACAGGGGGAGAGAGAGAGAGAGAGAGAAAGTGAGAGAGAATGAATGAGTGAGATAAGCAGTTCAAAGAGCTGATCTAATTCATTAGTAAAGGCCTTATCAGTGAAAGGAAACACAAATACACATGCACACACACACACACACACACACACACACACACACACACACACACACACACACACACACAGAGTCATGTAATTCTATTTCTATGGGGTATGTCACCTGAGCCAAAGACACAAACACAACTTAATGTTCTCAAATGTTTGATTGTAGCTGAAGGTTGCTGTATTTTCACCTTTACTTTAACTTTAAGGATCAGTCAGTTTTGTTTCCTTAATGCTGCAGATAAATGCTGCACTTACACTGATTGTCCCTCAAAAGACGTACAACCCATTTTAGTTCATTTTTTTTACATGCTCTTGTTTTCCAGGAAGCTCTGTGGGTCAGTGCAGTCCTGAGTGAAATCAAACCTGAATTACTCAAACACACACACACACACACACACACACACATACACACGGTGTTACTAACAGGCTTTAACTTCAAATCCGGAGAAGACTAAGTCACATGTCAGATAAACTGGAATACATGAGGGAGGTTTCTGAGCTTAGGATAAAACCTTGGGTTTCCCCTGAGGGAAACGGCTAAGACGAGTGGTCAAGGCCATGCTAAATAAACTAATGGAACATAGCCATTGTCTTCATTGTCAAGCAGAATTGGTCATTTAGGAGGTGTGTGTGTGTGTGTGTGTGTGTGTGTGTGTGTGTGTGTGTGTGTGTGTGTGTGTGTGTGTGTGTGTGTGTGTGTGTGTGTGTGTGTGTGTGTGTGTGTGCATATGGCCTGGAAAGCGTTCTTAAAATACCACGCCTGAAGAACGTGACACCATGCCGTGTGGATAAGAGAACTGAGCATCCACTGCCTGAAGTGTACATACTCAGAATAGACAGTGATCTAATGTCTCTGTGTGAATCACTAGTCTGCATTTTATCACTAAGTGCTGTGCATATGGGTTTGAAAGTGTGTGCTTTAGATGGGCTGTGTGTTATTTCAGCATTGCACTGACGGGATATGGATGGTCCTTGGTCACATGTCTTGGCATCCATGTGTAATAATGCTGTATTTATGTTTATACTCATTTATAGCAGATATCTTTTATAGCAGTTGTTGCTGTGATGTTCATTCTTATTGAAAACGAAACTGGTCAGTCCTTTTTAACAAACAGAAAGGATGTTTCCTTTTTGTTGTCCTGTTCACCGTCTCTTTTTGCTTCCGGAAGGTTCCATGCTGCACGAGTGAGTTCTAACCAGCAGAGAGAGAGAGAGAGAGCGAAAGCAGCACCACTCCACCCTGCTCATTCCTCTTCTACCAGTAACTTTTCCCAGGCAACATTTCATGGACATTAAGTTGCATTCCGTAGGACATCGTTGCTTTAGAGCTGTGTTTTCCATGCCATTGATTCATCTCTCTCTCTCTCTCTTTCTCTCTCTCTCTCTCTCTCTCTCTATCTTCATTCATTCCTCTTTCTTTCTCTCTCTGTGTGTTGAGAGGCATTTAACTGTCCTAGCTGGACCTAAGAGAGGGCTTTTCTTTTTTTTTTTAACCTCTCCTTGTCTGAACTGAAAACAATCTGCTGTGCGAGGAAATCGACGAGAAATCTTTGAGCCTTTCGAGGAGTGATATCTTGTTGAAGCTCCTTGAATTTTCACCCCTTGAAATTGGTTCTGTTTCTGGTATTTTGTTACTCTCCCTCCTGTCATTACAACTCTCGAAGACGGCATTAGCAATAGATCCCAATAGAATTACAAGTGATACCAACATCAGGAACAAGGAACATGAAAAGTTCAAGAAAAATCAAGGCCTAAGAGAGCTAGACAAGATGTGCAAGTTGAAGGTTTGGATCGCATGGTAATCGGAGCACTAGGTGCTGTAACCCCCAAACTGGGTGAATGAATGGCTCCAGCAGATCCCAGGAACAACATCTGAGATCTCTGTCCAGAAGAGTGTGGTCCTGTGAGCAACTAAGATACTACACAGGTCCCTCAAACTCCCAGACCTCAAGCTTGAAGAAAAAAAGGAAATAAATATATATGTATATGTTATGAAGAATGTTTCAGTAATGATAGGAAGAGGGGCATGGACCCATGTGTTAGGAGCATTAGAGTTAGAGGGCAAAGGCAACCAGGGTTGTCCATAGCTCAGAGATCCATGGTGTCAACACAGTACTTTGTGTTCATTATCTTCTAGGACTTCATCAATGGTTTCTAGATCACATGACTCATTTTGGCTAGATATTATTTTGGTGGCAGATCTCAATTTAGCAGTGACAATGATCCGTAAAAGCTCAGTAACACTGCTGTGCTAGCCAAACCTATAGCGCCTTTATTAACTTTGGCACTACCATGTGGTGTTAAAGACATTTTGGGATTGTTCCACCAATGGCTACGCATAATTTAGCCAATAGGCAACTATATTAAACATATTATAAACAGAAGAGTACCAAGAACGAATCTCTGAGGCACCCCGGAGGGATGAGTTGTGTTTCCCTTTAAGTCTAAGCTGTTTATTAGGGCTCTGTTGCTTTAATACAAATGTAGGTGATATATGGCTGAAATATATAATTGTCATCACTGCCAACCATTACAAGGATGTAAAGGAAGAAAATGAATAACATCATAGAGACTGATGTTCATAGAGACTGGTTTCAGTTTGAAAATCTTGAATTTATATAGCTTTCACTTTTTCTATCACTTTAGCAAAGGAAGGTGGGAGATTTCTCCAAACCTGGCCAGAGAGGCTGTGGTTATGGTTTATGTCAAGGTAACTGCATTAGGTTAAATGCCAATGTATACAGATATCTACACATACGTATCAGATGGGCACTTGAAGTAGAGATGACATATACACAAACTATGAGAAGGGAGATGGAGGGTGAGAGATTGAGAAACACAGTTTAGTGGTAGTAGTAGTTTGGAAAAGTTTGTTTATGGTGCCAAAAAAGGCTCTTAGTATAGACAGGACAGCATAAACATGGAAGAGTAGGAGTCAGAATGGGCAGCATTGAGAACATCCATGAACATCCATGAACATCCATGCACAATGTGCTCACGTGTGCGCATTGTTCAGCACCCTGAGCTGAACTGTCTGCTCTTTAGAAGAGCAGGATCAGTAAGGACCAGTCGGTACCCCTAGTGAAGAGGCTGTTTGTTCTACACCATTACCACACACATGTATGAATTGAAAGTATCAAGTTGCTCTCTCCCTCTGTTTCCCTCTCCCTCTCACTTTCCTTCTTTCTCTCTCCCTCTTTCCCTCTCTCTCCCCTCTCCCTCTCTCTCTCTCTCTTCCTCTAATCCCCCTCTCTCTCTCCCTCCGTCTTTCTCTTTGTTCTTAGTAATGCTTCTGTTCATGACATTGCTTTTGCATTGCAGTACAGGATTACCATATGTTTGTGTTCTAATTGAAATTATTTATATGCTGAGTAGGATTGGCATGGATACGATGCTACTACTCTGTTAGTTTATCTGGCTGGTGATCATTTCCTGTGATCTGTGCCGAGCAACACTTCAGGCCCATTTTTGAAGTACAATAATAAATTAAGATCGAATCTGTTTTCATGTGTGTATGTGTGTTGATAAGAGACTGGTTATCAGGATAGAGAGAGGAGATCAGGCATAGTCAATGTACAGGTCTGCTTATAAGTGTGACGACATGACACAAGTAAGTTTAATAAACCTGGTAACAATTACTACATTAGTGACTTTAAAAAAACATATGTGACATATGGACATAAGTCCTCTTCAGTGGACATCTGCACTTTGCCTAACTTCTGATGTGGTTTCTCAAAGTGAATATTCATTTTTGAGGGCCAGTTGTGTGAGACCCTACAACCCCAGTGCATGAGTCATACACTATGACACAATGCCCCTTTAAATAAAATCACTGGCTTTAACTAATGGCCTTTAAACTTCTACTTGGGAAGGATTTGGAGACTCACCGAATTCCAATCATGGGTCACTTAGACCCCCTTCATTTCGAGACTCAGCAGTCGTGCTCATGAACTTCATACCAACGTCTCCAAATGCACATTCAAGATGGAACCAGAGAGAATGGAATGTGTTTACTCATGTCAGGGCAGTTGAGTGAACAGAATGAGTAGTGTTTGAAATCTAGTTGTAATTCCCTTAAAGAAAAGCATATACTTTATGTGTGGGTATTAGTGCTTTGGGTCCAGTCCGTAGCCTTGTGGAGGCCTCTCTTTATAGCATGTTCCCCTAAAGAAATTGTAACAAACTACTTTACCTGCAACCAGGTGTGTAACTTTATGTGATGTCTCAACCAATTAAGTCTAAGTTTATGGCATTTACAACTGTAATTGCTCTGAGCTTGATATTTCCCATGGTTCTGCTTACCCACTGTATCATCTGGTAATTATTATATACTAGAGCTCTGAAAGTGTGAGAATGTTGTATTTTTTGTACATGGGTTTACAAAACACAGTCATAAATTCCTTCCTCATTTATATGGCCAGGTACCTGTACTTTCTCCTTGGTACTGTAATGGTCAAAGATGAACCTATACTGACATTTATGCACCATTTGTTGATCCTATATTGACATTTATGTACCATTTGTTGCACGATGCGCCTGAAGTACTGTGTACAACGAGAATACTACACATAAAGCCTAGGCTTTGGCCCAGGGATTACTGGCCTAGGTCCAACATTGCTCCCTGTGAAAAACATCAGATGTCCTGTGTGCTCTGGGCCATGCACATTGAGATGAGGGCTGGTCACAGCTGGATTGTCTTTACACTCCGTCCTCAGAAACAAAGCAAACGAGTAAATATGAGAAATGTGAACTCATCATTGCTCAGATTTATAACTGTGTCGTCGACATGTCGTGATCCACTTAGACTGTATTTTGGCTTCTAATTTCCCCTGACAGTGTAATGAGAATGCCCTGCTGTGTAGCCCTGATTTATGAGCTGGGCTTTCGCCCCCATTGTTGCCTGGCTCGGAAGATCGGGTCTGGTGTGCTGATGTGAAGCAGTTCTGCATGCGCTGGTCCGGGTTGTTGCTGAGCTCTGCCATGACAGGCCTGTAATTAAGAGACAATCAGAAGAATGCGGGCCGAGCTGGACCCTGCCAGTCGCTGAAAAATGCTGACAAAAGAAGAAAGCAAACAAGGTGTCGCCTTCGAATGTTCGGCAGTCTGATCACGCCAGACCTCCATGGGGTGAGGGCCCTGCAGGAGAGCCGCTGAACTATTGGACATGCTTTTTCCATGGTCGTTCCCGGTACTGTCTTGACTCAATGGAGTTTCCAACAGCAATTTGCATGCTTCTCTATGTCTTATTGCCGCCACTTGCCATTTATAGAGCAACTTGAATTGGGTAGTGGAAGCTCAGTGTTTACGGGACTTGACTAGCTGTTTGTAAGTTGCCAGTTCAAGCCCCACCACTGCCAAACTGCCACTATGAGCTAGACCCTTGACTTGCTATCGCTAAAATTGCATTCAGTTGTTGTTTAGTTTGGATAAAATTCTTGGGTAAATTAATGAAAGAGTATTGAAAATATCACCATACCTGCTTTCAAAGCTGCTGAGCCCATTCATGAATAAAATCATGGCTTTATGCCCTCACGTTCTAACGATCCTCACACACTTGTATTCCTCTCTGGGTGGAAATTCAGTAAAGGCTGTTGTGTCCCGGTGACACATTGTCGAAGCAGGTCACTGCTGAGTGATGTCAGCAATCAGGGCCTGGTTGAAGATGATGTAATGTACTCCACCTGTGGGGCTCTACTCTTCTAGGAGTGCCCTGTCACCTTTGGGTCAATTCATATGGGAGTGAAGCACATTTAAGGCCATTCACTCTGCCTCCTGTCGAACACCTCGCGCAGCGTGTTTTGCAGATGTGGCTAGCGGCGTTCTCCGAAAGCTGACACATTTGATCACGCCGGGGCCTTCACCACGTCTCGACGTTCTCACCTTCCAGCAGGAGGTTGACTACTGCGGGATCACTCTGGAACCTCGTTCTCCTCACGCACAACTCGTCACCTACGAACCAACCCAACGTGCTGCCGAACATGGCTACCCAGCACCTCTCGCCACACATGCACAGCAGCTGGGAATTCCAGCTGAAGTTTTTCAGCATTCGATGGGCATTTCCTTCCTTCCCTGACTAAAGCAGTGGCTGTCATCTGCTACTTTGCTGCCTCCCGTGTTTGTCCCTGGGGTGCTGAGCTCAGATGGAGGAGACATCACACGCCATTCACGAATACAGAGGCAGTTAAAGAGAAAGAGCTTAGCCCCCAGCTAACCGCCGTAATCATGAAAACAGCTTTGCGGGTTCAGGCGGGTCTGTGCACGTAGCGTGAGCGACGCACAAGCGTGTGGATGATCTCTTCAGCCTCTGCTTGGCTGTCTTTCACGTTATGTGGTGTTTGGTTGCTTGCCCAATCTGATAGGCTGACCGGTCGTTTTGTGTCAACGCATACAAATCATATCGTGAGGTTTTAGGACGTGACGACATTAGCCACTTTTCATTAACACATCGTGAGAGCATCTTGGCAGCCTAGATGAGGCTGCTTGATTCACTGATAAGTTCTCTCATTACATTATGTATGTAGTACATAAGGAGGGGCTCACACATCACGTCATCCGTCTTTTGTTGGACGATCGTTAGTATCCAGCATTAGCCAGCACCTGTTAGCAGTAGCGATTAGTCACTCACACCCGTGCTCCTCATTGTAGCTGCCAGTCTTCTCCAGCATGGCTTTGGTAAAAAAATCAGCTCTCTTACCAGTCTGACTGACCTCAGATCAGCAGATCCCCCGGTAAACTGGCACATTGCCCAAACAGATGGTGAACAGTCAGTGTTACATAAAAAGCAGGGAGTGTTTGAGCCAGAATCTAGCACTCAGGCCAAAAACTGATCTCAGTGCAGCTGAGACACGATGGGGGTTTTCATGATCAACAAGATATTGGGGTGGCTGTGAATGAGGCTAACCAATGACGTAAGGCCCATATTAGCACATGTTGAAGCGCTTGACTATTGTGCCTGTTAACGTTTCTTGGATTCACTTCACTAAAGTAACAAAAGCATGATTTTGTAAATGCGCCACCTGCCACACATATGGCTTATAAAGTTATTTTAAAACCTTTCCACTGTTAAGCACTCTTGGACAAAAGTTGGACTTTTGTGAAAATATCCTTAGGGACATTCATAGCCTGAATGGCCACCAGAATTTGTAAGACTTGAAAAAAAAAATATTTTCCAACTAAGCTAGGGGTAAAAAAAATCACTTCTTGTGGCATGGCAGATGGGAATGATTGGGGCTTTACCCTCCAGTGCAGTGTTACTGAACGATGAACAAGCGTAGAGGAGCAAGGCAGCTGTGAGGGGGAAGGT
This sequence comes from Brachyhypopomus gauderio, assembly GCF_052324685.1. Classification (NCBI taxonomy): domain Eukaryota; kingdom Metazoa; phylum Chordata; class Actinopteri; order Gymnotiformes; family Hypopomidae; genus Brachyhypopomus; species Brachyhypopomus gauderio. The sequence goes on from NC_135214.1 coordinate 17,258,044, forward strand.
TTTAGCAAGAGGGTGATCCCAGCTTGTTGCATTTTCAGTGGTGTGATGTAGTGGCGAGGGTGAGGCAAAAAGCTTAGTTGACATATCACTCAAACGAATAGTTTATTAGCAAAAACAGAGCTTAGCGCTAGCTGAAACAGCAAATCTTTGATGGCTCACACGCGACATCAAACAAGAACTGACAAAGACAGACACACACGCACATCTAAATACTCTGACACAAACCAAGACACATATGTAACGCATAACATTGACAGGACAAGAGACAGGTAATATGAATAATGAAGACAAACACGACTCGTGCAAACATGAACACACGCAGACACGCCTGAGGGAGGAGTCAGGCGCTGTAGTGTCACAGGTAGGATCCACTGGTAGAAGTAGATGGTACTGGTCATCTAAACATGTTATTCTGCATTAGTAATGGGCCAATGAGCTTCTGTGTAGCAGTGACTCCACAGTTGCAGTCTCTACTGCCCACACCACTTCTGTTGCAGCACTGTCTGTTGCCCTAAAGGATGTAAACTAGAATCGCAATGTTTGTGCTGTCAGCATTTACACGTGCCCATCACCCCACTCCTGTGACCCAGAACAAAATCATAGACCGTCGGTAGCTCTTAAGGGCTTGATCTACATGTATAGAGTTCTACACACAATTTAAAGCTCTCAGAAGGCAGTTAAAATGACAAATGAGTTAAAGTAAGCATACCCTTGTACCTCACGGCTACTCAGGATAATAATTCACCATGACAGCCAAGCGGAACAGCGTGGTGTTTAAGCTGTTCCATTTGAGATAGGGAGGATATGAGAGTGGTTCCTCCACTGTTATAGTGCTAGAGAGGGAGGATACTGCCCGCGGATGCAGGATGCGTTTGCTTTGACAGCAAGCTGAATTTGGCAGCTGCCCACCCTACCTGAACATCTCACCAGCGTCATGAAGATCTACGGTATTTCTGTCTCTTTCCTTACAGGTGTGTACACACACGCACACGTCAGGTCACACATCCAGAGGTTAATAATCATAACCCCTCTTAGGTTAGATCTCTGCTAGTTCTTCAGATGACACTGTGGTCTTACAGTAGACAGGCTGTCTGTAACAGGCTTTATTTATACACCCACTGACATATTTTTGGCCCGCCATTGTTTTCTAAGGAGGAACAGCTGTGTGGCACTGCATGGCTAATGGAAGGCCAAATGTTGCCATGGCCGGCCTCTGCTCACGGCGACATCTCCCCCCCCCCTCTTTCTGTCCTTCTCCCTTTCTCCACTGCCAGCCTCTCTCCTGCGCTACCAATGCTTATGGTGCTTGTGAGTTTAAGGTTTGCTGTTTGTGTTCGTGACTGCTTACATGTATGTTTGCTTGCAGGTTTTTGACGATTCCTTCTTTTTTGCCCGAGGTCCTGTCTGACTTAGTCAGCCTATCACAGTGTGGTCATGCATGTATGTGGGTGTTTGTTCCTTGTGTTAAACACACACACACACACACACACACACACACACACACACACACACACACACATACACACACACACACACACACCCACACGCACACACACACACACACACACACACACACACACACACACCCACACACACACGCACGCACACACACACACACACACACACCCACACGCACACACACACACACACACACACACACACACACACACACACACACACACACACACACACACACACAAGCACTCAGGAGTGGTTAAAAGGCCAACTCTGGATGAGTTCACCCCTTGAATTTGTTCATGTCTCAGCAGGGCATTCCACTCTCTGACAAGGTCTGACACATTACAGGCAAAAAGAGAGGTGAGAGAGAGAGAGAGAGAGAGAGAGAGAGAGAGAGAGAGAGAGAGAGAGAATAGAGAGAGAAGGGGGGGAGAAGCACAGAGTCTGAGGGTCTTTGTGCTATGGTCTTACATATTGCCAAATCTCTCACTCTCTTTCGGGTCATCTATGGAAATATGAACAACCTCTGTTTGCCCAGTATTGCCGGCCGGTATGGGCTCCCGCTAATCAGTGGGGCGCCGTTGTTCCTGCCAGCCACATCGGAGATAACGTGCAGAGCGTACCCCCCTCGATCAGATGCCACCACAAGTGGCTTCTCGCAGGAAACCTGGCATCCATGTCCTTGCCGGTCGGAAAAACCCGTTCGGAGCCGGGGCGGATTAGCATATCGGCTACCGGCACTGCGCTGTTAGCATGCTAGCAAGATCTCTAGGGAATTCCTGACATACTGCTCCTATGCGAAATCCATATTTAGTGCGTTCGGTACACAACACAGTAGCCTGCCCAGAGTATGGCTATGACAGTGTGGGGGAGAGTGGGTGGAGGAATTTGTGGGTGGGTGTGACAGGGTGGGGGTGGGTGGGTGTGACATGCATGCAAATCCACCTGGAATTTTCTACAATTTCCTTCTGGATTCCAATCATGAGAGAATGAATAGAATAATCTGGAATATGTGCGATTTAAAATTGAATCAGTATGTGTAGATTGCTGGGAAGTGTCTTGTCATATGATGTATATTGCCTAGGCCAATTTCAGCTTGAATGGAGGCTGTGGGACACCAGCTGCACTGAAATGTACATTTTTTGGAGAGTTTGGTTCCTCGGTTTCTTCCTCTAGTGGGAGAAACCAGATTCTTGAGTGGCCAGAGGGGACTGGAGCATGGGAGAGTTTCATCCCGCTGGCCTATCACAGCTCGCCTTGATGACTATGTGTTGTATGAGTAACACCTGCATGATATTTGTTACGCAGAAACAAGCGTGTTTCTTACTTCCATGGATTTCTGCAATTTTTTTAAATGCAAGATATCTTGCTCTCTGTTGCATTTTATTTTGAAAGGCTGATGGGAAAAAAAAATACAAATCTGAACTCAATGATTCCTGAATCCCTTTAAATGACTGCGATAGTAATACATCCTGAGTGGCTGACAAATTAGATTGTGAACAGTTTTCATCTGGTAAGGAAATATGGCCACAGTGCGAGGGGAAGTGGTGAAGATCCAGAACAAATGATACATGTGGAAACGTCCTGATGAAGACAGACTGGGAGCATCCGCCGATGATTCATGAAAAGCACATGGCCTCCTCTCTCTCTCTCTCTCTCTCTCTCTCTCTCTCTCTCTCTCTCTCTCTCTGTCTCTCTCTCTCTCTCTCTCTCACTTTCATTCTCCCCATTTGCTCATGATAAAACAGCTAACAGACTGATTTTTCTTGGCTTTGAAGTTCAGACCTGCGCATGCTTCATTAATAAGCTCTTTTCCACGGCAACCACAAGCCCATCTCTCCCTCAAAGCTCATCTCCTCTCTGAGCATGCTCTCTGCCTCAAAGGCTGCCGGGCCCCCATGGCTCCTCCATCAAACCGCGGGGCGGGGTGGGGCAGGGCAGGGCCTGGCAGGGCACGGCCAGCCTCCCTCTTCCTAACTGACCGGGCCTTCGTTGGTAATCTGGTGTGGTTCGTGTGGTGGAGTCAGCTGCGTGCGTTTGGAAGCCCAGGAACCGTAATGTGTTCGTCCATTGGTCCGCAAGTTAAACAGGGGGCATCGACCTGTGCTGTGATCCTGGAGAACTCTCTAGAGCTACAGAACTGAACCTGGTCTCAGGAGTCCCATCACACACACTTAAACATTCACACAAACACTAGCAGATGCTTAGATAGTAGTTATAATGACTGCTGCGCTTTCCATGATACAAATGCGAACCTCTGAGAAATCAAATTACCACAAAGCACTACAGAGTTAATGGCTTTTTTCCTTTCTGTGGCTGTGCTCACTTTCATGGGTGTGGTGTTCACAGAGACACGAGAGGCAGACACTGCCCCGCTCTCTCAGTACCAAGACAAAGACTGGGGTTTACGGAGGCTACAGGTTACACATATTTCTTTTGTCATACTTTTGGCCACTCTCTGCTCTGCCCTCGTGTGTATGTCTGTGTGTGTGTGTGTGTGTGTGTGTGTGTGTGTGTGTGTGTGTGTGTGTGTGTGTGTGTGTGTGTGTGTGTGTGTGTGTGTGTGTGTGTGTGTGTGTGTGCGCGTATGTCTGCATGTTCATGTGTGCGTCTCCTTCTCGTATGATTGCTCCTTGCTTGGCAGTAATGTCGTCTCTCGTTAGCACAATGCCATGAGGGATTTTGTGCTTTTGCTACTTTCCTGGAGTTGACATCAGCAGTATCCTGCTCATACAGTCATTCCAGTGAGTTCAGGGAGAGAGACAGAGACAGACAGACACAGTCACAGAGAGACAGAGAGTGCACCCCAGCACTGTCAGAGCAGATAACAGCAGTGCAGGCCCCCACTGCTGGCCAGCAGGTCTCTGACAGAATTTCAGCTGCATCTTAATGGGTCTCCGCTTGTATTTGCATGATGAGATGCTGTCTGAAAGTGTCTTTGTCTGAAAGGGGTTTCCTGTCACACAAACTACCGATGTCTCTGGTAATGCAGGCCCATTTGGTTACTAATTAATACCCAATAAACTTTGATTATGTACTCTAAACACATTTAAATAGATCAGACCACTACACAATTCCTCCCCAATGTTGTTTTGGTTTATTTTCCGCTTGGTGCTTCCGAATGCTCACCTCATGGTCCAAACCTCCCTTCCAACACAAAAATGGCCTCCGATCAACCTCTGAAGACCATCAGACCTCTAGCTGAAGAATTTCCGAAGCTGGCTGAAGACTTTCAGACTGGAAAACAATGCGGGAGCCCAGTAGGTAGCGGAAGCTCCATCTCCGCTGGAGAACGTCTTCATTCATAATCGAGGAGGCTCCCGTGAGCGGCTTTGGCTGTGGAGTGGTTGACGCTGCACCTGGAGCCTTCGGAGCGCTTTTCCGTTGAGGCATCGCCTGTTGGGAAAAGAACTGGGCCGGGCCAGGCCAGGAGCCGGGCCAGGTACTGGCGGCGGCTTCTGCGGCCTCTTCAGAATAGAGCGCACTTCATCAGCCCTGATTCATGTCTCTCTGAAGGGAAATAAAGCCGCTATGGAGCTGGCAGGTGCAGACACGTGCTCCCACCCTTCAGGAGGCTGAGGACGGGAGGAGCACCCCCCCCTGTGTGTTCAGGCTCATATTTCATTCATGTAGAGAGCAGAAGAAATTGCTGACAACTTGTTGCTTTCCTGATTCCTCTTCTCAATGTGCTCAGTGTTTGCTGTGGGCTGTTTTATTTCTTTGCCCCTGATCCCAGTCTTCAGTACTTCAGTAGTGAATAACTGCTGAAAACGAGTCCAGTCCAACGCTTGTATTGTCATAGATACTCAACATCAACATCACGTCCGTCACTAAGCAAGCCCAGCTGAAGAAACTGAAGACTCTATCTGAGTCTCTTCCCGATGACGAACTCCTCTACGAGAGACAGACCCAACACCCTGCAGAGGAAACTCATTTCAGCCACTTGTATTTGTGATCTCATTCTTTCGGTCACTACCCAAAGCTCATGACCATACTTGTATTTTATTCTTTTGAATTATTTCACCCATATGTATGTGTGTGCGTGTGCGTGCGTGCATGTGTGTATGTGCATGCGTGTGTGTGTGTGTGTGTGTGTGTGTGTGTGTGAGTGTGAGTGTGTGTGTGTGTGTGTGTGTGTGTGTGTGTGTGTGTGTGGTTACAGGAATACACATTTGTTGCACGTGAGTGTGTATGTATGCATCTGTGACTGTGTATGTGATTGTATACGGATGACATCAGGTATCATGTCTACATCACTGCATAAGTGAAAGGTTTCCGTTACCTACAGTGTGCCACTGTAAGACCTTGTGTGTGCACATGTTGGGCAATAGAGAATTATTCTGATTTAAACAACAAGCAGCAAAGACAAAAACTGCTGTTTCCTGATGTTGCTAGTTCTATCACTATGGCCCTCTTCTGCTGTTTATATGTCCACATGTCCAGTGGGTTAGCCATTACCCATCCAGTGGGTTAGTCATTACCCATCCAGTGGGTTAGTCATTACCCATCCAGTGGGTTAGTCATTACCCATCCAGTGGGTTAGCCATTAGCCATCCAGTGGGTTAGCCATTAGCCATCCAGTGGGTTAGTCATTACCCATCCAGTGGGTTAGCCATTAGCCATCCAGTGGGTCACCCATAACCCATCCAGTGGGTTAGCCTTTACCCATCCAGTGGGTTAGCCATTAGCCATCCAGTGAGTTTCCCATAACCCATCCAGTGGGTTACCCGTAACCCATCCAGTGGGTTAGCCATTAGCATCGGGTTTTCACCTGTGATGTTGCATCATGGTTCTTGAGGGATACACTGTATACTTGTATTAAGCTGAAATGTTTCTTGAAGTCCCACAAGATCGTAGCTCGGTCATTTTCCACCGCCATCAGGGGTGTATCAACCTCTGACCTCAAATAGTTAGTTGGGGCAGTCATGGCCTGGCGGTTAGGGAACTGGTCTTGTGACCAGAGGGTTGTGGGTTCGATTCCCAGACAGGCCATGACTGAGGTGCCCTTGAGCAAGGCAACTAACCCCAACTGCTCCCCGGGCGCCGGGCTAGGGCTGCCCACCGCTCTGGGCACGTGTGATCCACAGCCCCCTAGTAATCACTAGTGTGTGTGTGTGTGTGTGTGTGTGTGTGTGTTCTGACTGCACAGATGGGTTAAAAGTGGAGGACAAATTTCGATTGGGGTGTAAAAATCACAATTGACAAAATATGGTACATTTGCAAAGAAACAATTGACTCCTCTTAGTTTCCCAAAGGTCCTTCATGTCCTGCAGAAGATGCATTAGAGAGGTCCAGCTATACAGCATGGGGAGAAACAGCTGATAACTGAAACCTTCATGCTAGTTATTATATTGCTTATTTTGTAGCAAATTTACACGTAGTACATCAAGAGCGATCACAGGCTACACCACCACGGTTTTTATTCCACTGATCTTTTATCTCAGTCTTGATAAGCATGTCTTTGATGTTTTAGTCTCTTCTGTATGAGATTAGTGAAGAATGTTTAAAAAGAGACGTGGTGTTGCAGCCGTGCTCTAACACACAAGCAACGGTTTCATCTGCAACTTGCTTAGGAAATCAATAGTTCTGAAAATATTCACACATTTCCAAGATTTTCTGGTCTTCATTCTCACTTCCAAGGCATTTAAGCCTTGGTAGATTTAAGGGATTGAGTTTGTGCAGCCCTGGGAATGTAAAGATTTGTTTTACAAATAAGAATGAAAGTTTGTAGGTTTATAATATACAGCAGAAATTAACCAGAATTTCTAGGTTTAACTGAACCATCCTAACAAGCACAGGCGTGCTGTAGTCCACACGAACGAGAAATCAGGAGCAGGAAGAAATAATTAGTTGGAGCTCTTCAAATGTGAATCTATAAAATGTCGCAATGCAAAAATATCAGTGTATCTCGGAAACTGTAGCATGACTAAGTCCATAAACCAAGAGCAGAGGTCCAGATAAGGAACCAAACCAGACGGCAAAGACAAAGCCAAAAACTAGGGGGCAAACTGGTACACAGGCAGGGACAAACCACTTTGTATGCACACAGGTCATTATTAGGGATGCACCGAAAATTCGGCCACCGAAAATTTTCGGCCGAAATGGCTTAAATTTGCATTTTCGGTTTTCGGCCGAAATACTTTCATCACCGAAACAACACGGCCGAAATAATGTGCTGTGATGACGCAAGCAAAAATCGCCTGCACGTGTTTATTTGGATAAAGCTAGCAAAAAAGTTTTCCAGTGATGGTGCCAAGGAAATGGACATTACACCAAAAATTATGGAACTCGTTGCCTTAGACGATCAGCCGTTCTCTGTCGTAGGGATTTCGTAGGCTAATAGAGCACATTGAGCCCCGTTATGTTTTGCCGAGCAGACGACATTTCTCAAAAGCGTGTTTACCTGAGCTGTTTAATGTTGTTGCAACTCACGTCACGTTTTTATGAGAGAATTTATATTTATCTTTCAGGCCAGTCAGTTATAATTAAATTTAACTCGTATAAAATACATATATTTATCCTCTCAGATAAAAACGGTCTGGAAGCGAGTTAAATTTAATTAATGGTCGGCCATTGTCAGCGTTATCGCCGTTAACGGCCCACCACTAATTTTATTTTATAATATGCATTACTGTAATGTCAGTGCTAAATACATATTTTCAAATCAAATTTTGTAGTTGATTTATTCTTTGAATAGTGAGGTTAGCCATAAATCCAATGTTACTAATAATTGGCATAATGTATTTCGGTGTTTCGGTTTTCGGCTTTCGGCCTTGGTTTCCTCATTTTCGGTTTTCGGTTTCGGCTAAGAATTTTCATTTCGGTGCATCCCTAGTCATTATGGTACTTCACAATGAGAACACCAAAACAGAAAAAAACTATACAGCTAAGTGCGAGGTGAGGATAATCAGTAATCAGGGGTGCAGATCGAAGGTGATAGCTGTGATTAGTGGCTCATGGTTGAGGGATGGACAGGCTGCCACAGGTGGAGGATTGGAGATGTAGTCAGTGGAAGTGCCACGATTAGTACTGTGTAGTGGTCCAGTACATTGTTCAAAAACGGTTTCTCAAAAAAAGAGAATTGCATAGGATGTCGAGTTTTGGACCCATAATCCGTCTTATATGTGAGTAGTACTTAGTGTCAAGTGCCGACAGCCTTAGGAGAAGGTTCTTCTAAGTGTCACGGTTCCCTCGGCAGCCCCTCTGGTTTTGGTTTGGTTTGTTTCTTGGTTTCCCCTTTGTGTGCTTTTATTTTGAAATCCCTTATTGTGTCTGGTTTCCCATCCCTCCCTTGTACTCCGCCCCCCTCGTCATGGTCTTCAGGTGTGTCTCCGCCCCCTCATCATGGTCTTCAGGTGTGTCTCGTGTCATTCTTGTTCTGTCTGTGAATTTTAGTTCTGTTTTGGCGTTTGTTTGATTGGTCATTGTCTGTATGTATGTTTGCTAGATGGTTTGTTCTCTTTATTCTTCTGGTGCTTTGCTCCTGTCTCTGTAGATGTTGTCATGCTCTACATTGATGTATTTCTAGTTCGTGTCTTGGTTCTCATCTGTTATATCTTTTGGTTTGTCTCTGTTTGATAGTGTGTGTGGTTGTAAGTTCTATGGTTTTGTATGCTGTATGTGTTCTTGCTGTTTAATGCCTATGTCTTGCTAGCCTTTATGTCTCCACTGTTCAGTGTGTTAGTGTTTTCTGTTATTGTGATCACGTGTTCTTGGTTAGTGTTGGATTTGTCTTTGTTTCATATTTGTGTACTGTTAGTCTCCAACACCCCAGTGTTACACTAAGGCAGGGGTGCACAACATACTCCGTTGCGGCCCGCCGGTTGATAAATAATTTGGCCCGCCTTCTGGCTTCGTGCCTGAATTTGAACAACGAATCAACAGTGTAGTGTTTTTTTGGGCTACCGCGGGAGTAAGTATCGATCGCGACATAATTTGTCTCCATTTTACACTAACGCCACCCCACCCCCACCCCCACCCCCACCCCCCGCTCAACAATTTAAACTCGCGCCCTTCAAGCAGCTTTACATTAAATTTTGGCCCGGCTCCTCCTTCAAGTTGTGCATCCCTGCACTAAGGTCTATCATGAAACTACATTAAAGCTCTCAATCCATCTTTGAGATAAATTTTAATATCCATAGAAAAATAGAGTTGACAGTATTTGTTCTTTCAGGCATACAAGGACTGACAGAAATCATTTACTTAACATGTATTAGAATTGTGGAAGAAAGGTCATCATGTATATGTGCCCTCATGTGCCCTCATACGCCCTCATGTGCCCTCATACGCCCTCATATGCCTTCATGCGCCCTCATTTGCCCTCATATGCCCTCATGTGCCCTCATACGCACTCATACGCCCTCATATGCCCTCATGCGCCCTCATATGCCCTCATATGCCCTCATGCGCCCTCATATGCCCTCATACGCCCTCATGCGCCCTCATGTGCCCTCATACGCCCTCATGTGCCCTCATACGCCCTCATGTGCACTCATGCGCCCTCATGTGCCCTCATACGCCCTCATGTGCACTCATATGCCCTCATGTGCACTCATATGCCCTCATGCCCCCTCATGCGCCCTCATTTGCACTCATTTGCCCTCATGCGTCATCATGCACCCTCATACGCCCTCATGTGCCCTCATGCAACTACATGCACCCTCATACACACTCTGCAGCCCAAGCTGGGGACCCAGATACCAGCCATCATACTGCACACGATAGCACATCACAAATTAATAGTGCAAACATGAATACTGTCCACATTACATTGTGCACAGTAATACTGCACACATTAACTGTAATGAACGACTCAAGTGCTGAGTAGAGTGAGATTTATTTAGTTTTGTCCAGGGTCATATCAGGAGGGCAGTCAGACATGGAACAATATCCAATAGGTAAAGAACAGAACTTTATCAAGCACCTCGAAAAATATATAAACGAGGAATGAACAGTACAAAGCAAGACATAAACAAAACAACAACAGCCAAGACACCAACCGGGCACCAGAAACACAAAGGTACAGACCTCAGGGGCTACGCACAAATACCATCAATCAGGAAGACAAAACACAGGGCATAAGTACACCGTGAAACGGACAACTAAAGAAGACACGTCTGGGAACGTGAGAGGCGGAGTTACAAATGACACAGGCGTTGCTACAGAGAACACATGAGAATACCAAAACATGAAAACATGAACCACGAAAACAAGAGCACATAACAGGAGAATAACAGAATGACAGGTGGGGGGGGGAGCTAGACCTGACAGCAATACTGCAGACATAAACATTTCACACATTCATTTTACACACCCTAATACTGCACACACTAACCATGCACGTTAACACGTCACACTTTAATATTGCACACATTAATACAGAGTGTGAGTTCCTAATAATGTACTTCAATACAGCAAGTTGTGGATATCACATTAATGCAATTTGTGTAAATGAAACAGTGATGGAAATAGTACTAAAAAGGAACAGCCAGCTCGATTATATCCATTAACAGATCTGACAGATCCATTAAAATGTCCTTGGATAGGTTCCAATACTGGTATTTCAGATCAGAACGGGATATACCCACTCTGTATAGAGAACAAGTCTATAGAGATGAGCTACCATGAAAAGATTGGACAAAAAGTGGAAACTTCATGATACCATTCTGCCTGAATCTTGCCACATATTTATAACTTTGCTTACCCTGGAGTGTTCAGATGTTTGCTCTGTGAAGAGTATGTAGCTTGTGGTGGATGGAGGTTTATGTTCAACTTTGGTGGAAAATAGATTTCTCCATTTCTCCTTCTTCTCTCCCCGACTCCCCCTCGTCTCCTTGATTCTTTCCTTCTCACTTTGCAGTTATGAAGAGAATAACATTAATATCCAGTAGATCATTGACATCATATGTACTCAGTGGTAAAGGAAGAAAGAGAGAAAGAGGGTGAGAAAGAGTAGAGCGAGAGAGGGACAGAGAGAGGGAGAAAGAGAGGGAACGGTAGAGAGAGGGAGAGAGAGAGAACTCAGCACAATGAAAAGAAATGAAAAGGTTATGAAAGGTTATTATCATTGCACATTGTCACAAGTACAAGGCAACGAAATGAGATGTTGTAACTGAAAGAACCTGAAAGTATCTGGGTGGTTATTAAAAATAGTTGTTACAAAAACAGGCCCTGATGGTGGTGTAGTTTATTATTGCAGTCTAGTTCTCCACCTTTTTGTCTCCTCCGCCTGTGTGTGCTTGTGTTATATGGTACTAACTGCTCCTCATTAAACACTGGAGCCTGATGGACAGAGATACCCCTGATATAGTTCTACTGCGTGCAGCGTGTCTATAATTTATTATGACCTCGCATTTGCATATATTTGCATATCAGCTCAGAGATATTCACACAGCTGCTGCTTCCCCGTTCTGCTATCAAGAGAAAGACCCAACCGCCAACCCCTCCCCCCAACCCTCCCCCCAACCCTGCCCACAACCCTGCCCCCCAAACTCCCTCCTCACACCCCTCCGCCTCCAAGCCCCCCAAATCTGCCCCCCAACCTCCCTCCTCATGCCCATCCACACATCCACCTCCAAGCCCCCCCCTCCCCCCCAGCTACCTCTGCTTGTCATGGCCAGACCACTACATACATTTACAACACAGAATCCAAATAGCACCTATTTTGCTATTATTGAGCTGTTATTAATGAGCTGTTCTCCACTGCCATCCCTCACTCTTCTAATTGAATACCTCTCAGATCAGTTTGAGTGTAATTACTGAATAATTCAAAGTAGTACTCAGTTATAGACATTAAGATTAACACCTGAATAATATGCATGCGGCCTGGTTAAATAGCATGGCGGAGCGGTCAGTTGGGCTTTTACAAAGTTAGTTTGCCTTGCAAATTGTGAAATTAATGCATATAAAGCTAAAAATGGCAGCAAACAGCTCAGATGTTTCTAAATGTGATACCAAGTGGATGACAAAGCATGTGGCACATATAAGTACAACTGCAATATTAAATTAAGCAATGTAGTTGTGTACTGCTTTTACATCTAAATATTTTTAAAAGATCTGTGTAAAAAGAGCAAAATGTAAACACCTTGTAAATGTCAATAACAATAATAAACAATGTAAATGTCATTATGCTACATCTGCCCTAGCTCTTATATCATTTATAAGTCTATTATAGGTTTTCTGTCGGAAGGACTTGCATGTCCAGTGTCTGACTTTAAAGCTGCCCTACAGCAGAACCCCATATTGGCAGCGGTGCTGAAGGTACTGTCTGAAGGGGCAGCAGGTGACACTAATAAACACAGGTACAGCTTTGCCAGGAGGCTCACTTAATCTGTTTAATCTTTTTTCAGATTTCCAAACCGTTTCCATAGATCTGATGTTATATTAACTTTTTTTTGTCTACATTTTTTCTCAGCTTTGGAGGTCATTGTGAGTTTACATTCTCTGTCACTTGTGCGCCCCTCTCTGACTCCATTAATGTTATGATTATGGTAGATGAGGTTATACACAGAGGATATGTGAGCAACCTTGGTGGAAAATTGATTCCTCCATCTTGCGTTGGTCCTTCTTCTCTCCCTGACTCCCTCCTCGTCTCCTTGGGTCTTTACTTCGCAGTGTTATGAGGGGAATAATATTAGCATCCAGTAGCTTACTGACATCTTATGTACCCAATGGTTAAGGGAACAAGGGAGCAGAATAAAAGAGGAGAAAGAGAGAGAGAGAGAGAGAGAGAGAGAGAGAGAGAGAGAGAGAGAGAGAGAGAGAGATGGGGAGAATACAGGAGATTTGAGGGGAAAAGACATGTAATATGTGAAAGATTATTGAAAATTATTGTTTCTTTTAAATGGTTGTTTCAAAAACAGACCCGGATGGTGGTGCATTTGATTACTGCAAGCTGCCTCTCCACCTCTTTGTCTCCGCCTGTGTGTGTGTGTGTGTGTGTGTGTGTGTGTGTGTGTGTGTGTGTGTGTGTGTGTGTGTGTGTGTGTGTGTGTGTGTGTGTGTTATATGGTGCTAACCATTCAGTGTACAGTGGAGCCTGGGGGACATCCCAAATATAGTTCTGTCATGCCTATAAATCACTATGACCTTGCATTTGCATATGAGTACAACTGCGATATAAAATGAAGTAATATTGATTATGTACTGGTTTTAAATCACTCAGTTTGGTTAAATCACTCAAATTGTCTTCTTGGTCTCCAGCTTTCTTTAGCTTTGCGCTGACTGGCTGTTGTGATGTTTGTTTCCGTTCCATGATAGGCTGGATCTCTAAGCGTCACTGCGTGATAGGCTGGATATCGAGCAAAAATGTAAAAATCCTATCATCACTATAGACATGAATTTCATCCCAATCCCCTTTCAAGATCTAAATGGTCTAAATGGCCAAGGACTGGCTGAGTGCTTTTCAGTGCTTGGGGGGGGGGGGCTACATGCTCCATTGCACAGAAACACTGACACATCACAAGCACTGATGCATATGCCCAGATGCCCACAGGCACTAGATTGGCAGGACCTTACGATGAGTGCCTGATGTGGCATCAGACCGCTGAGAGGCTCCCAGTGAGAGTCTGCAGGTAACGCGGTGTGACTAGGTCTGCCTCTGATTACAACAGCAGCACATGTAATACACATGGGGTCCCTCTTTAATCTGCACTGTTTAAGAAATTAACCACTAGTCACAAGTTATTGAATGAAGTTGTGGGATGTTACTAATGATGTGCAGAGTAATTCACACACGAGCGAAGTGTCTTGAAAGCTCTCGACCCTGAAACATGGCGGTATAGGTGAAGACGTTTTGGGGGCGGGGGGAAATCCTCTGCCTTGGTGCAGACACACTCACGTAGAGGATGAACGTTTGCCACCAGACACGCAGTGCCTTGAAGATTTACACACACACGATCTAGTGCTTGAGACAGCCTCACAAAACACGTCATCCAACTGACTTATGGGCCGTTTAAGGCGCGGGTAAAGGGCCATGGCGAGAGGCTTCAGCGTGCAATCACTTTCTTGGATGTGGGCCATGGACACCAGGGTCCCCGTGTCTGGATTAATCAGGTCTGGATGGAGATGTGGTTTGGGGGGTTCTCACTGTGCACACACAGAAGAGCAGACCATCTCAGCAGGGTATGTCTCTTCTGTCTGCATCAGGGAAACAGCGCTGCATGTAAATGTGAGTGAGTGAGTGATGGAGCAACGGCTCGCTTTCATTCTCAGTCATTTCAGCTCTGTGTGGTTGCCATGCTAAATGTGTTAGGTTCATGTGGAACTGGTTTTATGGGTAAAAGAAGCAAGACGGAGGTGTTTGACCTGGTTTCTTTTGTAGATGCGTTGCCATGGGTAACTGTCCCCTTGACAACAGGGGGTTGGGGTTCAGGAGGAAAGCTGGCAGGGAAGTTTTGTGGTCGTACTTCTAGAACTCTGTGTGTGTGTGTGTGTGTGTGTGTGTGTGTGTGTGTGTGTGTGTGTGTGTGTGTGAGTGTGTGTGCGTGTGTGTGTGTGAGAGAGAGAGAGAGAGAGAGAGAGAGAGAGAGAGAGAGAGAGAGAGAGAGAGAGAGAGAAGCGTGTGTGCATGTATGTACATGCTCGAATGTGTCTGACTGTGTGTGTGCTCCTCAGAGATAAGGCACTGTCTGTTTTCCAGAATTACATCACTGTAACCTTTGCTCTCATTTGTTGGTTCCTCGTTAACTAGAACCAACTAATTAAGTCATAATTTGCATAGTGGGTCTTTGTTAATGGAATCATTTCTCATTTACATTTCATATTGTGCCAGTGCCATTAGTCTTACAGCAGACTAAATACTTAACACAGCAGATCACTGCTAGCATTGTGCTGTGCTGTTCATGTGCAGACTTAATTGCTGATAAAAAGCAACACCGCATCTCTGCTTCCTCCACACACAAGATGTACCCCAGACACACCCCAAACACACCCCAGACACACCCCAAACACACCCCAGACACACCCCAGACACACGTCAGATGAAGCTACAAATCAAAATAATTACTTTAAACCTTTCAGCCTAATTACTTTCCATCTGCCAACACACTTTAATGAATCTATTTTATATCTCTGATAGCTTCTTCATGGGAAACCTTCTCTAAATAAAGAATAATGCAATCAGTGCCCCAGAGTAAGTGATGAGAACTGAATCAATTTCTGTTAAATGCACTGATATTGCCTTTCACATTTTTCTAGTCCTCCTCTCTCAACTAACTTGTGCTCTGTAGATTAGGGTCCTGTGCATATCAAGAGTAATTATCTGACTTCCTCAGCTTTCTGAAATGATCGAGTTCACTGAAACAGACCCCACTGATGAAGTTGATTGCTTTTGCATTATGTCCCATGAAAGACAAGAATGATAATAGATGAATGTCTTCCAATTAAAGTCAAATTCCAGTGAAGTCAAAATTAAGCAGACAAATCGTCTTTCAGGAAAAGCTGAGAAATCAGACACCCACCAAGCACGTCTCCAGTATCCACGTATCTGCATGTGGGCATGTATGGGTGCTTGGTGCTTCCTCTTGTGGAAGAATGTTCTGACATACTTTTATTTTAGATTAATGAACCACTTTAGTGTTTTTCACAGCTGTTTTAGGGTTTTGTTGCCTTCATCAAATTGAGGGTTGAGTTTAAAACACACATATGGCTTACAGAAACAACACAATCCCCTACCCCCCCACACCCTAGAACAGGGGTGCTCATTACGTCGATCGCGATCGACCGGTCGATCGCGAAGGAACTGTCGGTCGATCGCGAAGGAATGTGCGTAGATCGCGTCACATAAAATAGTAGTAGATGAATCGCACATCTGCACTGACGGTTGTATTTTGATTGACATTCACGGCAGCCAATCTGCAATCCACTCAACAAATTACGTTCGCCACACACACCCCCCCCCCCCCCCCCCCCGCTCAACATATTACGTTCGCCACCCCCCCCCCCCCCCCCCCCCCCCCCGCTCAACAAATTACGTTCGCCGCCACCCCCGGTAGATCTTTCTGACTGGGTCATCTTATAAGTAGCTCGCAAGCTGAAAACTGTGGGCACCCCTGCCCTAGAACTTATGGACCACATTAATCACTTTAGCAATTAAGAACTTATTAATTACTCTGAGCATCATCTTCCCTTCTTATGTGCTGACTTTGATAGAGAGCGTTCAGACTTTGCTTTAGCACACTCGTGTAACATGAAGAGTAAGTTTGATGGACAAGAGTGAGATTTATGAAGAAGAGTGAGATTTATGAAGAAGAGTGAAATTCATGGAGGGCAAATCCAAAATCCATTGAGACAACACAAAAGGTTTCACAAAACATAATAAACTGAAAGTAAATTATGACAAACAGGAAATAAACAAACAGGCTATAAACATTAATCAAGGGAAATGACAAAGTCTAAATCCAAGCTAAAATAACATGAGCAGACTCAGATGGCAAAAATGACAGACTGTAAGAAACAATGAGCAAACACAGGGCTTAAATAGACTACAAAATGATGTATAACAAGGAACATGAGAAAGTAATGACAGGAGGAGAAAATCAAACGAGAGGACATAACTAACAGAATGAAAACAAATTGCACATGGAAATGAAAACCAGGAAGTAAAGCAGAAGTCCAAGTCACTATGGAAACAGAACTGGGAGGGGCCAACCGTGAAAACTCTACACTATACTCCACTTTATTCTTCCTGGTATTCATACTCATCATTCACCGCCGTGTAAAGATGTTTGATCGTGTTTAGAGTAAAAACATGAAGTTGAGAGAAAGAGCAGACATATTTATCGCCTTGGACTGCGGGACACAAAGTCATCTCTCTCTGGCGTGTTCTGGGAGACCTGCCCTGTCCACATCCTGCCCTTTCTGTCTTCGAGACACCAGGCTGGCGTAACATCGGCCTAATGCTGCTTGGGATAAGAAGTGCTTTTAACCCGGATCACAGACTGACAAGACAGAGTGATGGGGAGCCTTGGGAGTGTTAAGTAAACACACCCCCTCTGTCCCAGTGCGGACAGGCCTCTTCATCTGGGCCTTTGTCTCGCTCTCTATCCTTCCCTCCCGTCACACCTTCTGTCCGCCTGTTTTCTGTCCCTGTTGCTCTATTCCCTCCTTTCTGTTTTTGTCCTATACAAGCTGTATCCCCAACATTCAGGTCTTATTCCCTTTTGTACACTCAGAATAGTCTCGTTACCTTTTGTTATGCCTTTTTGAAATCTGAACACGATTCCTGGTGTTTGTGTTTATGTGCTCGTCACAGGCGCCACAGACCATGTGCAGTGTTGTGATCATCGGAATATTAGGGTCATTACCACCTCCCCCACAGGTTTTACTACAGGTGCTGAAGTGAGCCTTTTTACGCACGACATCTCTGTCATATCCCTCTTCCTAAAAGCAGATCAGCGTCTCGTTTTGGTAATGTGGTCGTTCGTTACCCTGCTGCCTGGCTGTGGCTGCTGTTTAGTGTTGTACACGGAGACAGGTCCTCGTCTCCACCCTCCCCAGGGAAGACAGATTCAAGGTCTTCAGGGAGACACGATGGGGGTTTGGATGGCTTCATCCTGCGGATCGTGCATGACATGTCTTTTCATCTCCTTTCGCTTGTCTCTGGCTTTTCCACATTAATTTCTATGTCTCACGCTCGATCTGTCTCCTTCTCTCTCTCTTTCTCTCTCCCTCTCTGAGGTTTGTGTGGTTTATAGCGTCCGGGTTAAAGGTTTAGAGACACAGAGAGCCTGATCTCCAAACCAGTAAGATGCAAGAGAATAAATGACAAAAAAAGACAGAGAGAGAGAGCAACAGAGAGACAGACAGAGAGACAGACAGAAGAAGACAGAGAGACAGGGGGAATAGCAGCCAAAAGAGAAGGTTGTTGGGAGACTGCTGGATGGCTGCAGTTTCAGCGATAAGGAGACAGATAGAGTGATGAGGTAGAGACAGCCAGGAAGGACGAGAACAGCCGTAAAAAGAAGAGGGTGAGATGAGAGGAAGAGGAAGGTTTCGGGAGAGAGAGAGAGATTTACTGCACTCAGTAGGGCTGTTTTAGCAGCACACTCCTCCACAGCTGGAGCGGAGGGTGCTTTGCTGGGAGGAAACAGCTTTTGTCATCTTAAAACTAACGGGAAGTAGTTCATCCTCCTGCTGCCTGCTCCATCTCATTTATACTAGTACACAGTGTGTGTGTGTGTGTGTGTGTGTGTGTGTGTGTGTGTGTGTGTGTGTGTGCGCGTGTGTGTGTGTGTGTGTGTGTGTGTGTGTGTGTGTGTGTGTGTGCGCGTGTGTGTGTGTGTGTGTGTGTGTGTGTGTGCGTGTGTGTGTGTGTGTGTGTGTGTGTGTGTGTGTGTGTGTTCGTGTGTGTGTGTGTGTGTGTGTGTGTGTGTGTGTGTGTGTGTGTGTGTGTGTGTGTGTGTGTGTGTGTGTGTGTGTGTTTGTGTGTGTGTGTGTGTGTGTGTGTGTGCGCGTGTGTGTGTGTGTGTGTGTATGTGAGTTGGTGGGGTATGTGCTGGCTGGTTTGAACACGTGTATGTTAAGTGGTACCATGTTAAGGATGGTGCGTATGTAAGTGTGTATGCGGCTTGGGTCCCAAGCAGACTGCAGCACAGCTGAGTACCAGGGGCCCACAGAGCCTCCTGTCACATGTTCCACTTACTCATACCCTCCTGAGCTGCCAACAAGCAGAAAAGAGTCATGACTGTGCACTGTGTGTGTGTGTGTGTGTGTGTGTGTGTGTGTGTGTGTGTGTGTGTGTGTGTGTGTGTGTGTGTGTGTGTGTGTGTGTGTGTGTGTTCTTCTGTAGCCCGGTGTCCATCACAACAGCTTTTGCTGTCTGTTCTTATCTGAATTCATTCTTCTGTTCTCTCATTAGTTTTGCTCATTTGTTTGAACTGATAACTCTAAAGATAAAACGTCATCCTTGTTTTTGGCCAGAGGTCCTTGACACTTAAAGTTCACTACACAAATATTTACAAAGTTGACATTTTACTTCTTTTTGCCATTTCTTTTGCATGAACAGTTGTGGTGGAATGCAGTAATCAGATAATGAGATTAAACAGGAAAGCAGATTGAGTAATCTCTCCCTTGTCTCACCCTCCCTCTTGTCCCTAGGCTCTTTCCGGAGTGAAGGAATAAAGGTGAGCGATGTTCTGCCCGTGCTAAGAGAGAAGGTGGCCTTTGTGTCAGGTGAGTGTGTCCGTACCTCACAAACAGGGGGTGCCTCCTTTTGCCCAGTGTGTGTGTGTGTGTGTGTGTGGGAGTGCCCGTGAAGATCCGTCCAATTACATTTGATGGATAAGGGCCAATTAGGGCCAAACAGCAGTAAGAAAAGCTGTAAGCAGACTAATAAAATGGTAAAAGCTGAATAAAATGTCATTCTTGGATTAATGGTTAAAGCCAGATCAAGTGTTTGATTTGGGTGTTCGGGTTGAATTTTTGCTATGATATTTAGGCTGAGTTTTGCTATGGAGGTTCATATTGAGGCTTTTCTGTGGGTGTATGAGTTGAGTCTTTTCTATAGGGGGGGTTCAGGTTGAGTCTTTGCTATGGGGGTTCAGGTTGAGTCTTTGCTATAGCTAGTTTATGTTAAGTCTTTGCTATAGGTGTTCAGTTTGAGACTTTGGCATTAGTCAAATCTGAGAGGGAGTCCTAACATGAAACATATCCTACACTTAGAGACATAACGAACACAAAGAACAACTAGAAACTGAAACTTAGACACAGAAGGGTTGTGGAGGGTTCAGATTGCATTTTTGCTATGGAGGTTCACACTGATTCGCACAGGGAGGTGCAAATCAGAAGAGCATCATACAGAAACGTGTCATAGGAAGACACTGGCCCACAGTTCCACCCCCATCACTCATCACGTGCTACTTCCCATAGATTCATAGATTCAATAATGACAGAATATTAGATTCCTGTATGTGTGTGTGTGTGTGTGTGTGTGTGTGTGTGTGTGTGTGTGTGTGTGTGTGTGTGTGTGTGTGTGTGTGTGTGTGTGTGTGTGTGTGTGTGTGTATACAGTTATTTTGTATCTAGCTAGGACTAGGTCAGTCTGCTATCATCAAATGAACCACCACATTCAAACAACTTTGCCTTTCTGCTGGTTTCCTCAAGCATTTAGAGGAGTGGACGATGGAGGTCATCAGGAACTCACACTAACTTATACTAACTCATACTAACTCAAACTAACTCATACTAACTCACACTAACTCACACTAACTCATACTAACTCAAACTAACTCAAACTAACTCATACTAACTCACACTAACTCATACTAACTCATACTAACTCAAACTAACTCATACTAACTCATACTAACTCACACTAACTCATACTAACTCATAATTATTCAAACTAACTCATAATTAATCAAACTAACTCATACTAACTCAAACTAATCCATACTAACTATACTCACTCATACTAACTCCCTGCACATACAGAAGAGTACTTATAAGTAGACCTTCTTAAGACCTTAAGGGAAATGAGTGGTGGTGTAGGCGTGGTCAGCAGAGCTGTTTGGTATTCTGATGGAGCAGTTGAGGGAGTGTGTGTGTGTGTGTGTGTGTGTGTGTGTGTGTGCATGCTTGCGTGCATGTGTGCGTACGTGCGTGTGCATGTGTGTGTGTATGTGTGTGTGTGTGTGTGTGCGTGCGTGTGCACGTGTGTGTGTGTGCACGCACTGTAAATCAACACATACACAATAGCAGTTCAGACACTCCCTAAACATGTCAGGCTGAGTCTGTCAGCGCAGTCACTCCCAGAAGATGAGCCTCCTCTCTCTCTCTCTCTCTCTCTCTCTCTCTCTCTCTCTCTCTCCCTAGCTCTCTCTCTCTCCCTCTCTCTCCCTATTTCTCTCTCTCTCTCTATCTCTCTCTCTCTCTCTCTCAATGTTGCCTCTTTCCTCAGGATTCCCAATGTATTATCACGCCAACTGTTTACTTACGGTACTTTATTTCCTGATTATTGTAACATGTTTCATCATATCTAAGACTTTCCATGTTTCTAAATCGTTTTATTTCACACCTGTGCCATCAGCACTCGTGCGCAATTTTCTAACATGTAGTCAGTGGCCTTGGGTCCAATCTCAGAAATACTGCTGATGGACTAGAGTCATCTTACTAATTCTCTCATATTCTCAATTGTCTGATTTCTCTATCGGACGTCAATTGGAGAATCAAGGCACAAAGCTGCATGTTGCTTCTGAGTCAGCAGTACACTGGCAAGCTCCAGGACTCATGGACGGTGGGCTTGACTTCCTGTTTCCAGGAGGCCGTGATAAGAGAGGAGGTCCCATCCTGACGTTCCCTGCTCGGAGCAACCACGACAGGATAAAGCAGGAAGATCTGAGGAGGCTGGTCACGTACCTGTCCACCGTACCCAGGTGAGCCTGCCTGGGTCATCCACACCATTCATCCACACATACCACACACACAAGCGACATCCTCTACACCACTGTCATGTGAGTGCCCAAAAGAGACTGGTTTACATCGTATCTTTCTTTACACAGTCACTGAATGGATAAGTAACCACCCAGTGGAGCACATTAGTTTCAACACAGATTTTCCATGCCCCCCCCCCCACTTCATTTGTGGCTTTGTAAGCCTTAAACACATGACAATATGTCCAGCATTGGGCCAGTGGCCACACAGATGTGACGTGACCATGAGCAGTCTCTCTTTTTCCCAAGCTCATTTGGCTCCAGAAAAATAGCTTTGCCGTTTGCTAAATTAGGCCCTGGACAGATAACGTAACCCTGGATGACTAAAACAGTGGACGTCCTCTAAAACGCCGTCCTGGCCCAAGCCCGGCTTGCAGCTCTACACTTTGTCATGATTTGGCAATGGTCCGGTGGCACAACAGCATTAGGACTTTGGCAGTTCTGTTTCAGGATGTTTAAAAGTGTAGCGTGTGGGACAGCGGACGAGGGTGGATGTGGGCGGATGTGGGCGGAGCATGTCTGTCAGCGGCTGCCTGCACGCTGCGCTGCTACGCCTGATGTTTCTGTGCCATCCGTCTAGTTGAGGAGGTTGTCCTTGATCCGGTAGCTAAGGAAACTGTTGCATGTGTCGCGGTGTCCTTGTGTCGGTCTACTTTTTGTTGCGTTCATATTACAGCTGCTCCTGGCCGCTTCCGCCACACGGACTAGAAAAAGTGTGTGTATGTTTCTGTGTGTATAGATGGGCACATACACTTGTGTATTTATTTAACCATCAAATATGTAAATAAATAAGTAAATAAAATGGCCATATTGAAATGGCCATTCTGGTAACTGATCAGAGAAAGCCCTTATGAAGGCCTGTCTGTCTTGAGAGCCCCCACATACCCCCCCCCCCCCCCACCCCCCATGGCATTACTGACATCCCCACAACCAGCTTCACCACCCATTTGCAACAGAACTGTGGGACATTGCTATCCTTCCACATAGAGGACTGCTTCAGATCATCTGCATATCAGATCATATGTCTTACTGATGTAGTATGCAACAGCCTATCCAAGATTACAATCAAGGTCAGTATGGAGTGTATTTACATTATGAAGAAACTGAAAGGAATGCTGGCCTGGTGTATAGGACTTTTTGAGCAGGAAAATGTCTCGCTCTTGTTTTGGTTGGCTTTCAGTACTCTTTATCAGTGCGTTTGCACTCATGTGTGTGCCTGTGCACTAGGGGTTTGGTTTCAACTTCTCACCTTTAAGCAGTCGGGTCTGGTCACATGTCACGAGGGCAATGTCATTAATTGAAAGTGGTTTTGTGTGTGCGTGCGTGAGTGTATAAACGTGTGCTTACGTGTGCGTGTGTGTGTGTTCTAACAGCACCAGTGTTGGGACTGTGCTTGTGAATCTAACTTCAAGGCTTGTGAGATCTTAGAACGCACTTGTGAGAATTTGAGACAGACAAAGAGACAGGCAGAGAGAGACAGACAGAGAGAGAGAGAGAGAGGGATCGAGTGAGCGACTCCCCACTTCAGTCTGTTCTTTGATGGAAGCCATGGAGACCATAGTGTGTGGGCGTGAGCGCTGCCCTGAACTCAGACTGTCAGCTCCTCACGTTCAGAAGCTTTTGACCCTCACCCAGACGTACCAGCATGCTAATTCTGTAGCTTCATATCACAGGATTTGGAAGAGGATCTAGAAGTAAAGGGTTGGATGTCTTATGTTACCCCTCACCAGTAAGACCCTGAGAAATGATGTAGCAGCTGGTCATGTGTGTCTCCTGAGGTCTGTTTTTCTGTATTACAATAGCAATGTGACAAAATGCATAATTACAACAGCTAATATTTTTAATAGCCTTATTGAGGATGAGTTTAGAAAAGAAATCCCACATAGGCACGCACACACACACACACACACACACACACACACACACACATGCGTATACCCAATCGATTTCCAGAAGACATCATATGTTGCATCATCTCTGTCAGATGGCTGTGTAACATTGCCTGGGGTTGGTTTGTTGTGTGTAGGGAAAATCAATCAAGTCAAGCATGTCCATGTAGTGATGACAGGCTCCATGTCCCCAGTAAGGGCATGAACATGGCTTTAATACACACTTCTGCCTTCCTCCTGTGTTCATATGCTAGTTCTACTTTGTCCTTTCATTATAACATGAAAGATACTTGTTCTGTAAACATTTCCATCAAGAATACATGCAGTATCGCAATAGCCACTGCACTGCGAGTAATAACTTACTTCTCAGATATAAGTGGGATACGTCTTGCTTTTGGGATATAGCCTGACTAAAATAAAAACTCAATGAAAGTCTTTCTGAAAGCAGATTAAACAAGACTAATTGAGCAGCTAATGCATTGTGTAGGTTTGTTTACTTCAGTCATGGTCATGGTATTCATGAATGTAAAGTTGTTTTCTTTTTTATGAGCTGTTATTTAGGCCAAAGAAAGTATACTCCTGATTCACTCACCCACACTCCAACACGCACTCACCCACACTCCAACACGCACACACCCACACACCTGCAATCATGAATTGTAAATGTGAAAACAGGCAATCGTGAAGGTGTTTATACGACATATACTAGTGTCATGTCAAAATAAAATGCAGTTGAGACACACAGAGACCACGAACCCCAACAAAATGAAAGTGGCAGAATTTGTGTCTTCGTGTTGTTCAAGACTGCATTCTTTGTGCAGTCTTGTAGTATTTGAATGTCTGAATCAAATTTTCTCAATTCAATTTTGGAGCAGCACAAAGTCCTCTGCGCTGCACAGAAACAAAGGCAGCAGAGCAAATCAATTACTTCATGTTTCTTTTAATCTTCTAATCATTGTGTTCAGCTACAAAGCAAAAGCTAAGATGCATGTCTTGCTTGATTGCCTGGACACAGTCCATTTCCTGGTGCTTCTGAAAACATTATGGACAACATGAGCATTTCAAATGTTGATAGATTTACATCCTAGGTAATGAATGTTAAGAGACTATTCATTCATAAACTATTACCATATTATTCTGGTATATGTTTGAAGATCATGTGAATTAGAATTTTACTCTCAGTTATACTGTTCATTATCATTTGTACACTTTACACTCACTGGACACAAGTACAACTTGCTAGTACTGGATTGGTCTCTTTTGCCTTTTGAACTCTCTTAGTTTTTTATGACAGATTCAACAAGGTGCTAGAATCATTCATCAGAGAGTCTGGTCCATATTGACATGATAGCATCACACATTTGCTGCAGATTTGTCAGCTGCACATCCATGATGCAAATCTCCTGATCCACCCCATCCCAAAGGTGTTCTATTGGATTGAGATCTGGTGACTGTGGAGGCCATTTGAGTAAGAAACCAATTTGAGATGATTTCAGCTTTGTGACTTTTATGCTGCTGGAAGCAGCCATCAGAAGATGGTTACACTTTGGCCACGGTGGACATGGTCAGCATCAATAGTGAGGTAGGCCGTGGGATTTAAACAGTGCCTAACTGGTATTAAGTGGTTCAGAGTATACTAAGAAACCATTCCTCACACCATTACACCACCAGCAGCCAACTGAACTGTTGCTGAAATGATGGATGGATGGCAGGATGGATCCATGCTTTCATGTTGTTTAATCCAAATTCCAACCCATCAGAAAGTGAGACTCATCAGACCAGGCTTTTATTGTCCAGTTTTGGTGAGCCCATGTGAACTGTAGCCTCAGTTGCCTGTTCAGTGCCTCCAGGAGGTTCACCTAGAGTCTCATCTGCTGCTGTAGGCCATCAGCTTCACGGTCCGACGTGTTGGATTTGTGAGGAACGCTCCTCTGCAGACCTCAGGCGTACAGAGTGGTTATTGAGATACTGTTGCCTTCTTATCAGCTCAAGCCATTACTTTTTAGATGAGTGTTAGAGGAGTTAATTTGTCTCATTTGATCAGAGAACATTAAGCAGTGTTTCCTCTTAAGAATGATTCTCAGAGTGTCCTACAGGACATGGATGGTTTTAGAGTGTTCTCTCTCTCTCTCTCTCTCTCTCTCTCTCTCTCTCCAGTGAGGATGTATCCAAGCGTGGTTTCACAGTGATCATTGACATGCGGGGATCCAAATGGGAGCTGGTCAAGCCTTTACTAAAGACGCTACAGGAAGCGTTCCCTGCTGAGATCTGCGTCGCCCTCATCATCAAACCAGACAACTTCTGGCAGAAGCAAAAGACCAACTTTGGCAGTGCCAAGTTCACCTTTGAGGTATTGCTGAGTCCCCTGGCTGCAACCAAACTGCTTTGCTGCCAAAACTTTCACTTTTTTTTCACATTAAGTGATTAATACATGAATAGTCCTGCTTAGCAGCTGGAGGTTTTAAATAAATTCCTAATACAAGAACACCAAGTAAAAACTGTCCTGAATAATTCTTCAATGTGTTTGATCTCAAAATATGTGTAGATTAATGACTAAATGAAAGTTATGTAAAAATATGTGATATAAATTTTATGTAGGGGTGTTACAGTAGTCAGCTTATGATTTAAACAGTGCTGTGGTAAAAGCTTCAGCCCTTGTTATTGGCTCAGTTGTATCCCAGAGGCTTTCCACTGAAGGGAGGAACGAGATGTCCTTCTCCTATCTGCACAACCCCGATCACTCTCTGCTTTCCTTCTGCGCTGCTCTGCAGACTAGCATGGTGTCAGTGGAGGGCCTGACCAAGCTCGTGGACCCGTCTCAGCTGACGGACGACTTTGACGGCTCCCTCGAGTACGACCACGAGCAGTGGATGGAGCTCCGTGTGGCTCTGGAGGAGTTCCTGGCCAGCGCCGCGCACCTCCTCTCACGCCTGGAGGAGCTGCAGGAGCAGCTGGCCAAGAAGGAGTTCCCCGTGGACGTGGAGGGCTCGCGGAGGCTCATCGAGGAGCACACGCAGCTGAAGAAGAGGGTGATGAAGGCTCCCGTGGAGGAGCTGGACCGAGAAGGTCAGCGGCTGCTGCAGTGCATCCGCTCCAGCGACGGCTTCTCGGGCCGCAACTGCATCTCGGGCAGCGCAGACTTCCAGAGCGTGGTGCCCAAGATCGCCAGCCTGCTGGACAAGCTGCACAGCACCAGGCAACATCTACACCAGATGTGGCACGTGAGGAAGCTGAAGCTGGACCAATGCTTCCAGCTGCGGCTCTTCGAGCAGGACGCGGAGAAGGTGGGTGAGGGTGGAGGGAGCTGAGCTGTGACTGAGCTGCGTTCCATACGTTCTGTGTGTTAGAATGTGTTAGAATTTACAGCACTGGTGTTGCGTATTCGTATTCTGGTTTACAGACAAAAGCATCCAACACACTCAGTTCATTTTCTCTTACATTGGGTGACATTATTCAAGTCAAGTATCTTTCCAAAGTATGCTACATCTTACAGCAAACATAAAAAAAAACCTCATTTTGCTTTTATTTCCCTGTGGAAGAATTAGATAGATGGATCAGTCATCCGGCTAGTGTAGTGCATACTGGCAATGCAGCAAACACAGACAAACTAGCCATAAGACCCACAGGGGCGTCGTGTTGATGAGTCTTGCAGAGGACGATTCCTGTTACAGCAGACATGCCATTCGGAGCAGGAGCTTCATTACTATGAAGCTATGATGCATCTCCCCGAGGGGTCATCACTGATTTGAAAACAACTTCACACGTGGAGAAGTGCTCCAGCATTAAAACACCTCCCCTTAAAACACATCATTACCTGCTTCACACGCCTCAGTGTCCGTGGACTCGATACAGAACATGGATTTCGCTGGTGCATCCAGGCTGGGGAACCGAAATGTTGTCCTGTTCCTGCTTGAAGGTGCCCAGTTCCAAAATAGCCGTTCGCCCAGTGGTTTGGTGCACCTGCTTTTACAAATTTGAGTACTTTGCATTCCACGCTCTTTTTTTTAAAAGGGACTTTTTTGCATTCAGTTCCGTTGACACGGAGATCTTTCACAGGGATCCCAGGGAAGCCTGCTCAGATCTTCACATCTCCGGATCAAAAACGTTAATCAGAGAGGGCAGAGAAGGTGCGGGCCTGCGTGTGGGTTTGTGTGCGAGCGCTCGGGCTCTGGGCTGACCTCACTGTAGCTCTCCTTCACTCCCCATTACCATGCGTTTGATCTCTGCCGTGACAGCTTCTCTGGACATGAAGGTAGACGCCTTTAGGGCCGGTCAGAGGAGCCTTTTGAAGTCTTCTATCACGCCAGATTTTCAATAAAGATGTGGCGGCGAGGAAATATTCTGACCCGGATGCCCGGAGGGAAAGAAGGTTTTGTTCTATTCATTACATTTCTTTATGAGGACAATGTGGAATTTTTTAAACAACATGAATCGAGGGTCAAATGCGTTTTAAGACCAGCACCTCTAGTGTGCGGTGGAACGACTGAAGCTGAACGCGAGTGTGTCATTGTGCCAGAGTGCCCTAGCCAGGAGGAGGAGACAGTCTCAGGTTCATTAACACGCCTCCCTGGATGTATAGCATCCAGCTGTCATTTAATAGAACAGTAGCACATTTGTAGTCAAATCTCGCCAGATATTTCACCTGTACCCCGGTACTCTCGTGATGTGACAATAAATAAACTATACTACACTATACTATTTCAACCTTAGTGTGACAATGATCATTAGGTTTCACTTATAATTCATAAATATTTATGAAATCCATTGTAGTCTGTAAATAATGTATGTGTATTATTAGATGTAGTAGTAGTATTGTTTTATGTTGTTTTAAACAAAGATAATCTGCTAGAAAAAAATTGCAGATAACACATATAGTAATTAAAACCCTTAAAAGTCCCTAGAGAGGTTATCCATACAAGCACTTTCCAGCCACTATAGTACTTCATTAACTAGATCCTTCAAAACAGACTGTTTCAGCTGTTGCCATGGAAGTGTGAAACAACCAGGCCTCTCTGTATAAGCTCATTTCACACTGATCTCACACCCATCTAAATGTGAGTATTATCACCTTCTGTCAGGAGAACTCGAACGTTTTCTAAATGACCGGGTCCCATTATCTCTCGCCTCTCACATATCGTGTCACTGATTGTGATTAATAACGCCTCACTACATTATCAAGAAGGAATAAAGTGACATGTAAAAACGAGAAGCTATAACAGGTCTGGATTTCTTTCCCCTCCTGATATTTGACACGGTTTCACCCTCCCACGCATATCTCGCTGTCTGTGAAGGAGATGGGGGGGGGGGGGGGGGGGGGGGGGGGGGGGGGTGTTCTGTGGGTTAGAAGGGAGGAGTGGAGTCCCAACCCACGCTGCTGTGTGTTTACCCTGCAGATGTTTGACTGGATCAGCCACAACAAGGAGCTGTTCCTGAAGAGCCACACAGAGATCGGCGTGAGCTACCAGCACGCCGTCGACCTACAGACGCAGCACAACCACTTCGCCATGAACTCCATGGTGCAGCTTTTCTCATAACTATTATTGTTGTTGTAGTGTGTGTGTGTGTGTGTGTGTGTGTGTGTATGTGTGTGTGTGAGAGAGAGACAGAGTGCTAAAATACTGAGATAGTGTGATGCCGCTGATCTTTTCATGCCATGTCTCAAACGTGATTGGCTAAAAACTCACTAATCTCCACGGAGAAGCGCAAATGAAACCAATGCTTCCACTTCACTCAGACACCTTCTCCCTATTTACCACTGGTCAGTTTCAGGACCACTGCTGACTGGACATGATTTGGGGGAGGGGCCGTTCTCAACACAGTATGTTGACACGTTAGAGGCACACTTTACATTTACATTTACGGCATTTAGCAGGCGCTCTTATCCAATGTGTGGAGTTGATCCTTATAGATGCTTATCACACTGAGCAATGTTACTGAAGCTTTTAGTCACATCAGCATCACTAGTGGGTTGAAAACTGTCACCCAACAACATCCAGAACTCAAGCGTTCAGAAACTGAGCGTTAAAGATGGAGAGAAGCACAAAAGATGTTCATGAGTGAGGATTCAAAGACAGATGCGCAATCAGACCCTAGAGTTCACCGAGCATTGACCTCCGCCCCCATTGCCCTGTCCGTGATGTAGCCCTGTGTGTTTCCCGCAGAACGCCTACGTGAACATCAACCGCATCATGTCGGTGGCATCGCGGCTGTCGGAGGCAGGACACTACGCCTCGCAGCAAATTAAGCAGATCAGTGCGCAGCTGGACCAGGAGTGGAAGAGCTTTGCTGCTGCGCTGGACGAGCGTAGCACCATCCTTGCCATGTCCGCCGTCTTCCACCAGAAATCAGAACAAGTATGGCCGGCCTGAGCGGAGAAGCCTGTTAGGACCTCAGCAGACCCACAGTGCACGTGCCAGACCACAATCATGGTGCACGTGGTCGGGCTTTAGGCCCGAAAGGATTTACTCTTGAAACTTTGAGTTTGTGTGGGGTGAAATGTAGCCTGTTGTCTGGTAGGGCTTAATATATAATCCAAAGTTGAGTGAGGAATATTTCTGGGCCAAGTGATGTGTCACACCTTCTCTTTGCTGAGTATGTGTGTGTGTGTGTGTGTGTATGTGTGTGTGTGTGTGTGTGTGTGTGTGTGTGTGTCCAGTTTCTTTCAGGTGTGGAAACCTGGTGTAAGATGTGTAATGAGGGTGGTCTTCCCTCTGAGATGCAGGATCTTGAACGGGCCATTCACCACCATCAGACTCTATATGAACAGGTCACTCAGGCCTACACAGAAGTAAGCAACACCCTTAACACAGACCTCTGCTCTATCCATATACAGCGAGTGATATACACGTAGTCATGTATTTCTAATTTGTTTCACACTACCCATCTTGTACAGTATCTGTTAAACAGTCCTGATGTCTGTCAGTAGTTGTATATTTGCGTACAGACGGATTTAAATCTGTTCTTCCTACTAATAGAGTGTGAATATTTATATTTCTAATATATTCAGAATATTTGCATAATTGTGTTGTTTCACCCCGTAATTGATACGTTTTACAGAGCACTCTCAGGTTCTTGGCTACGTGCTGTGTATATAGGTCAGGACAAATCCATCATTTCCAGCAAATCCAGCATTCTTACTCACTGTTAACTTACTTGCAAAATGAAAAATCTAAATGCGGTGTGTATTGTTTCAGGGACAGTTTCAATTTGACTCATATCTCCTATCACAAGTCCATTTTCATTTTCATTAGGGGAAAACACATTTTTCACCAACCAGAATGCTTTGGAGGGATGTGGTTTGTTGTAGTTTAAACAGTTTAGACCGTGGAAATAGGCTATGTCATGTTGTCTTATGTAGATTTCAGTGTCACATGCTGCTTCGAGATACGGCACTGCTCTGAAACCCAGATGTATCCGCTGCATATCTGGGGTAAAATTGCCATGTTCTTAAGCCACCCCAGAAGCTAAGGTGACCTTTTCTAGTTGTAAAGGAGCTCCCTTTTTGGTTCAGGGCTTGTGATCTCTGAAACATGCCTCTTCCAGACAAAAATAAGAGGATTTTCCTGTAAGGGCACACGGAGGTTAGCATTTGCAGTAAGGATAAAGAACACAATCCTTTATGCCATATTTAGCGACGCTTAGAAAAACCTCTATAAGAGTCACCCGCAAACAGCGAATTATTTAACGTTCGTCCTTCTCATGCTGAAGACAGAGTAAGTGCCCAGCAATAGAAATGCAATTCTGGCACTAACAAGGTTGATTTGTGGAGGAGAGAGGAGAGCCCTTTGTGAATGATTCTTAGGCTGATCGATGGTCGAGTGCAAACAGAGATCAGGCCCACTCTGGGACACATTCTCCATCATCTCGCCCTGATTGCCACGACTGATGAAGTGAATAGATGTGATGTATAAGAGATTCAGCTGTCTGCCTTCTGGATAAAACCTCATATTTTAACATAGCCTACAAGTGCACATCTGTCTTATACACTGCACGGGTTACCAGTACGACTGAGGACTGTGATTATGTGGGAAATAAAATAAAATGAAAAGGAAAACAAAGCATTTTTCTTTCTTGTCGCTATA
The DNA here is from genome assembly GCF_052324685.1 of Brachyhypopomus gauderio. Taxonomy (NCBI): domain Eukaryota; kingdom Metazoa; phylum Chordata; class Actinopteri; order Gymnotiformes; family Hypopomidae; genus Brachyhypopomus; species Brachyhypopomus gauderio. Next base: position 17,289,901 of record NC_135214.1, read on the forward strand.
GCAATAGCAACGCACGGCACTTTCTCTGTGTTCTTGTCTTTGTGGCTACAATGCAGAACATGTGAGAATATTATAATTACATTCATCAGACTTTAGACTCCTTTGCATGGAGTAGTCAGTGGAGACACCGTAATGGAAGAGGGGAATGTTCATCACCACTGGACCCACGTGATTCATTTAGTCTAAAAGCGTTGCGGGGTGATCGCAGCCGTGTTCAGAACTGGACACGGCCCCTGTCCACTTGGCTCTCCTCGCCTGATTGGTCCGTCTGCCCGCTGACCGTCTGGCCCCTCCCCCTCTGTGCAGGTGAGTCAGGACGGGAAGGCGCTGTTGGACGTGCTGCAGCGACCGCTCAGCCCCGGTAACGCCGAGTCGCTCACGGCGACGGCAAACTACTCCAAAGCCGTGCACTGCATCCTGGACGTGGTCCACGAGGTTCTGCATCACCACCGCCGTCTCGAGAGCATCTGGCAGCATCGCAAAGTGCGTCTGCATCAACGCCTCCAACTGTGCGTGTTCCAGCAAGACGTGCAACAGGTAATGGACACACACACACACACACACACTCACACACACACCGAAATTAGATACATACATTCCGGGGTCATGCTGAATGCAGACAAAACAAAAGCGGCAGTATCATCCAAATCAATAGAGATAAATCTTATCTGCTGTCGGGATTATTTTTTACAAAACCTCTGAAAAAAATGATATTAGTGTGTAGACAACGTGGAGGACAAGCAAGAACTGTTTTCATCTTCTAAGTGAGCTATTGCACCACTTTCTCTGATCATTTCACCATAGCAACTATACTGAAAGGCCTGTGTAGTCTTCCTCTAAACTGAATAGACTCGTGTAATTATACAGTTATCCTTTTGCTTGCTCACATGTAACTGTGCTGTAATATAGCCATAATTCAGAGTCCAGAATACCGAAAGAGGAGATTTGTCAGCAGTTAACCATAAATTTAGAGTTATGCATAATTTTCTTTTCTTTTTTTATACAATGGTTTTTTATTCCCTCTAATATTTTTGAGGTTGGATCCCTGCCCAGAGGAACACTTAATATCCTCAATTTCAGCCTGTCTGTGAGTGACTGGCTGCAAGCCACCACCCCCCACAACCCCATCCACCACACCCCCTCTCCTCCACCCCCACAACCCCATCCACCACACCCCCTCTCCTCCACCACCCCCCACAACCCCATCCACCACACCCCCCTCTCCTCCACCACCCCCCACAACCCCATCCACCACACCCCCCTCTCCTCCACCCTACACAACCCCATCCACCACACCCCCCTCTCCTCCACCCTACACAACCCCATCCACCACACCCCCCTCTCCTCCACCCTACACAACCCCATCCACCACACCCCCTCTCCTTCACCCTACACAACTCCATCCACCACACACCCTCTCCTCCACCCTACACAACCCCATTCACCACACCCCCTCTCCTCCACCCTACACAACTCCATCCACCACACCCCCTCTCCTCCACCCCACACAACCCCATCCACCACACCCCCTCTCCTCCACCCTACACAACTCCATCCACCACACAGCCTCTCCTCCACCCTACACAACTCCATCCACCACACCCCCTCTCCTCCACCCTACACAACCCCATCCACCACACCCCCTCTCCTTCACCCTACACAACTCCATCCACCACACCCCCTCTCCTCCACCCTACACAACCCCATCCACCACACACCCTCTCCTCCACCCTACACAACCCCATCCACCACACAGCCTCTCCTCCACCCTACACAACCCCATCCACCACACCCCCTCTCCTCCACCCTACACAACCCCATCCACCACACCCCCTCTCCTCCACCCTACACAACCCCATCCACCACACACCCTCTCCTCCACCCTACACAACCCCATCCACCACACACCCTCTCCTCCACCCTACACAACCCCATCCACCACACCCCCTCTCCTCCACCCCACACAACCCCATCCACCACACCCCCTCTCCTCCACCCTACACAACTCCATCCACCACACAGCCTCTCCTTCACCCTACACAACCCCATCCACCACACCCCCCTCTCCTCCACCCTACACAACTCCATCCACCACACCCCCTCTCCTCCACCTCTCCCCACCACCCTCAGTCACACAAAGGCACATGGGCTTCATCAGCACCGCAGGCCCATGGGTCTATGTTGATTCCACACTGCCACAGCTGCCTAGGCCTCTGGGCCAAATCAAGATCTGCATGCGGGGCTAGAAATGCCAGCCAGCGTCAAATCCTGAGCTGGGCTCACGTTTGCCTGCACCCGGAGGAGTGGAAAGCTCACGTGAGCTTGGCTTCGAATGATGACTTTTCTCTAGTGGGATAATCTCTTATCACAGCCTTTCGTCCTCCTCCCCCGCTGCTAGAACGTTCCTCTCCTATAGGGCGTGTGTGTCCATGTCTCCCAGGCTAAGCTGTGGTGAGCACAGTGAAGATAAACTCTGTCTATATTCCACTAATGTCCCTGTTCTCACACTTTTTAACTGTTTTACACATCATAAGGTCAGTTAATGAAGCTCCTCAAGTCTACATGGATAAGTGCTGTGTAATGCAGCCCAAACGCCCACACATGGCCTCATAGCTAAAAGTTAATTACCTGAAACACCACGATTGGACACCATATTAAGGAATGCTAATATTTCCTTTGTATGAATTCTTGCAAAAATAATTCTCTTCTTTTCACTTTCAATCATTTCAATAATTTAACATTTTCATTTACAGTTTGCACCTAAACATTTATTTTTCTTTATTATTTTATGGCAACCATCTTGCCTGTTGTGGTCCCTGCCCCCCAAAATGTTTGCCAGATTTTGGTAATCTAAAGAATCAACTTCTTAAATAGCTCTATGAGGGTGCAGTTAAGGTGTAAGCAATAGCAAGTATTCAACCTGACCAAACAGGACCTCCCAAGCTACAGAGTGGACTCATATGTGAGACAACAGCTAAGCTGTGTGTGTGTGGAGGCCAGACACACACACACACGTCTGCAGCACAGGTGCAAACCTGACCTTGTTCAGTATTTGGACACCAGTGCCTGCTGTGTTTCAGAAACCTACAGTGGCGTTAACCTGTGTGAGGATGAATGGAACATACGTGAAGAGGGCCGTACTGTGAAGAGACATGAGCAGAGCTTAACAGTGTCCACGTCCCTGTCTCTGTCCCTGTCTCTGTCCCTGTCTCTATGGTCACTGCAGTCCTGGGGTTATCAGAGACACATGAGTCATTGTCTCAAAGTTTCTCTGGTGATGCTGGTAATCAAAAATAAATCTTCTTGTGGGGAGGAGACGGATTGTGATTAAGAGAGTGTGAGAGTGTGAACTCTAGATTAATAATCTTATGGTTCAGAAATATCTTCCATTTTAGCTTATGGGATTTTTTTTTATGTTCTTTATTGTTAATTTGATGTTGTTTTAATGTTCATTCTATTCGATGTTTTGTACTTTTAAATAATGTTTTTAAGTTAATGGGTAAAGCAGCGGATTAGCTCTACCTCATGTACAGTATCTACAGCACTTAACATGTCAACCTTTAATAGCGTCAAATAGTTCTATTCTTACGATTTTGTTGTTTTTTTTTATTCAGCATTCGTAAATAATAATGAGCAATACATTTAAAAGGACGTAATGTGGCAAACAAAATGTTGACTTAGAGTTATCTGTGACGCTGGCGTGTTGGAGGAAGGAGGAGACACGACGAGCGTCTTGCGGTGCACACAGAACGTTTAATAACAAAAACACGAAAAGCCCAGCACTATGGAGTCAAATTAGGGTCTTTAATGGTGACGAAAAAAATAATAATATCGCAAATATAAGATTAGCATTTTGCATTTTACGTTCCTAATTTGTTTCTGCAATACTTTCCCTCTTTTGCGTTTCTTTCTTTTCTTTGCGTTTCACATTTTATGTTGCTGCTTTTTTTTTGCAATACTTTCTCCCTTTTGCGTTTCTTTCTTTTGTTTGCGCGTCACTGCTTTTCTTTGCATCTCGCATTTTACGTTCATAATTTTTTTTTGCGCTTCTCTCTTTTCTTTGCTCCGGTTTTACCCTCTGTGTGGGGGCCGGGAAAGAGGCGTGGCCAAGAGCAAAAGGCGCGCTGTGAACGTTCAGCGTCAGTTCAGCTTCCTTCCACTCGCTGAACTGAACTGCTGCTGCAGCGCATCTGGTGTTAAAGTAAGAGAGAGGTCGGGTGTGTGCGAGGTGGTGGCGCATTTCAGGGCATTGTTTTTAATCGCTCAGGTTTTCAAAAGATCATTTCAAACCGACCTCAGTAAAATGTTAATAATAATAATATATATATTTTAAACGAAGTTTTAAAAGGGCACTTTCGTTGATAAAGGGCAGAGTTGGTGGTGCTTTAGCACCTGATGTCTATGTCTGCATGCATATACCTGTGGTCCAGCTGGGCGACCGTCTGCCATGATACCAGTAACCAAATTGCCGTGCTGTGTGGTTCAACTGATGACGCTGAACGTTCACAGCACGCCTTTTGCTCTAGGCCACGCCTCTTTCCCCGCCCCCACACAGAGGGTAAAACCGGAGCAAAGAAAAGAGAGAAGCGCAAAAAAAAATTATGAACGTAAAATGCGAGACGCAAAGAAAAGCAGTGACGCGCAAACAAAAGAAAGAAACGCAAAAGGGAGAAAGTATTGCAAAAAAAAGCAGCAACATAAAATGTGAAACGCAAAGAAAAGAAAGAAACGCAAAAGAGGGAAAGTATTGCAGAAACAAATTAGGAACGTAAAATGCAAAATGCTAATCTTATATTTGCGATATTATTATTTTTTCGTCACCATTAAAGACCCTAATTTGACTCCATACAGCACAGACGGTGCAAGCACGCAAAAGCGAAGGCTTACACAGGCATGAACTTTAGGCAAAGACGAGCACAAGACACTGCGCGAACGCACATTAAATAGGTGAATTACACAGACCCAAGTGACCTCGGGACAAGGCACAGGTGATACCACGAACACGCTCACAGACGACCCACGCCCACGGAAGTACAAACATGGACATAACGACACGCAGACAACGTAACGGCACGCCCACAGGGAAGGGTCCGGAGCTGTCACCGTGACATTATCATAATATCATAATATCGTTATAATTACCACTTACCATTTTGATATGGTGAAGAATATAGACACAGGAGTACACACACAGTATACACATTATATACACATTATTTTCCCTCTTCTTTCTTGGGTTTTCTTAAAACCTGGGATGGCTCTAGTATATTTAGACATTTAAGCTGATTCTTCACAGATAAAGCAGTTGAAATGATTGCATGGTTATAACGTAAAATATTCCATGAATTTTCCAAGCTTCCTTTGCTACATGAGCCCAATGTCTGTTTAAGATTTCTACATGTCCCCTGGTACTGCTGCTATTAGCCTGTTTCTGGATGGCTAAGCATGACGTTCTGCAAAAAATAAAGCTGAGATCCAATACTCAACAGCAGGAGGAATAAAACAAGAAAAATGAATCAGCCAAGTAGAATTTTTAAAAAACTGGACTCCTTGGAGGTTGAACCCTGTTTGTACGCCCATAACAATTACCGTGCTCGTAGTCCTGGTGTTCTCAAATATCCATGGATTTACTGGCCTGATTTTTCTCTCAGACAGGGTCAGAGACAGATATTTCTGAGAGCTTTCCTTGTTTTACTGGTCTGGTTGGGTGTCATAGGCAGGGTCACCAATGTCCACATATCCACATATTCTTTTTCTGTCTCCTGTTTGACTTCACTGGTTCCTGTTTTCTCCGGAAACGGTGCAATTAGGGTATACGCCACTGCAATCACACTGTTGTGCCTCACACACGAATCTAGGCGGGAGGATTTTGACACACTGAACCCGGCCAACCAGCCGTTTGTTAGCAATGGTTGGATGGAAGTTCCCAAAAATAGCTCTTAAAAGCTAAATAAATTGCAACTTGGCCTCAGCTGGGTTTAAGTTTAACAAGTGACAGACTGCACATTTCAAACTGTAGTTTGATAGTGTTACTGTTTGTTTGGAGGTTTAAGCGTTACTCCTGAAGACCCATGAGGATGTTTGAGTCACCCGTAGACATCGCGAGGTGGGCGTAGACACCATCCAAGCGCCGAGCTCATATGAGCGAACCTCTGAGCCGCTGCAGTGAGGTGGTTGGAGCCTCATCATCCAGCAGGAAGTGTGCGGAGGTTGATTTAGCTCCCTGTTCGTGTGAGAGCCCGGCCTGCTTTTGGACCCTGTAATCAGCTGTGCACAAACACGAGCACTCACTGCACGCGCAGACGGGCTTTCCGTCTGTCACACGCACACACGCAAAGCGCCAGAGGTTCTCCTCCTGTGGAGGAGGTGCTGGCCCGTCATGGTATCGACGCACCGATACGTGCACGAAACGTCCTGACGGGTTGTGGTTGGCTTTGTTTCTCATCCGTGACGTTTTAAAGTCATTAGGGAAGCAAACAAACTCAACGGGACGCAGGCTCTCTCGATTAAACGTAGACTGTTTATCCAGAGCTGACATACTCCACGGCCCTCCCATATGACCTCATCCCCACGGAGACCCATCTTTTCATCAGTCATACACTACTGTGTTCGTATTCCGGGCACAGCGCGGAGGCACTGTAAAACAAAACTCCACCGCAGCGTGCGTGTGTGTGTGGGTGCGGATGTCTGCATGTCTGTGTGTGTGTGTGTATAAGGTTTGTCTCTGAACTGTCCACACCCTCTCGCTTTGTTTTTGATATTTATAAACATTGTTTCTTTGCAGAGTTTAACTCGGAGAGTGCTGAATGACAGGGCATATTAATAGACCAGTGTAGTCATGCTGTGGTTTATGTTAGCCTGGATTGTGTATAGTGTAAGTGAAATCAAAGCAATGACCCTGTAACATTGACCTTTTATTCTCTCTCTCTCTCTCTCTCTCTCTCTCTCTCTCTCTCACACACACACACACACACACACACACACAGATGAAGTGGATTTTGTGTGTAGTTTGACTGAGAGACAGTGGTGACTGATAGTTCCCGATGGTAGAGAGAGGCGACAGTTATGGTCTCTGAGCTGTACTGTGTGTGTGTGTGCGTGTGTTTGTGTGTGTTACCTTATACTTCAACATTACTGTCCCATAACACAATAACGCCTGTGATGTCTGTTTGTGTTTCTCCAAGGTCATGGACTGGATCGAGAACCATGGAGAGGCTTTCCTAAGTAAACACACTGGAGTGGGCAAGTCCCTCCACCGGGCCCGAGCGCTCCAGAAACGCCATGACGACTTCGAGGAGGTCGCCCAGGTAACCGCCCTCCCCCCGACCTCAACCATAACCTGGAAACAGGATGAACAATCACTAGTGAGTTCACACTAGCTCCATGTTTATTGCATTTAGCAGAGCTGCATGGACAAATAACCTCAAAGATCACAACCACTGTCCACCTTGTACAAGGGCCGTATTATACAGCAGAGAGTCTGTTCTGACCTGTCTCTATAAACACAGACATCAGAAATGCAACACTGTATAATAACCCTATAATGGTGTGGAAATCAATCCCATCTAATCTGTTCATGCGGATCAATAGACGTAGGACACAGAGGTTCTTTCAGCCAGCGTAGCTGAAGCCATTATCATCAGCCACAGTTCTTTATGTGAGCCACCAGATTCATTTAAAACACTTGGTCAATGCACCATGGAGCATTTACCAAACCATGTACAATGCCACCCAAAAAGCCATAATGCTGCTGTTGACTATGATATACTGTATGAGCAAACCCAGATTTACACTCTGGCTAGGCGAGTTCAGTTTCGTTAGGATTTAAGACTTCAGGCATGTAAAATTGGCACCGTACAACGAGCTTGTACATGATTCCTAAGTGGGGTTTTTTTTTGTTGTAATAAAAGTCTTTTATATGACCCTCTTCCCCCCAAAAATGGTGGAGAGTGTACAGCCACCCAGTGAGCAGGGGGCATTAGCAGGGGGCATTAGGGAAACCTGCGCTCTCTGGTTTTGATTGGCTGCCAGCAACATCTCATTGTGTAGCGTGAAGACATGAGAAAAAGTCCCACACGTATCCTCAGTTCGCAAGTCAGATCAAACAATGCCTCCACCCAAAGAGTAGCGTTCCTATAGCGCTACATCCCATAATTTCTTGTGTTCTTGTGTTCACAGCTGATTGACCTTAACTGCTTAGAGTATTTGCTTAGTGAACACAGCTCATGAAACGTTTAGGTTTTATCACCTATAATAGCTACTTGTCGTGAGGTTTCTGGGTGAGTAAAGGCGCAAGTTTCTTTCTTACGCCCAACAAATATTAGAGTAAAATGTCCTTGTTTTATATGGGCCTTTATAGGTCTTGGCACAAGGATCCTAGAGTAGATCCTGCCGTGGTCCGCATGGGTAACATGGAGGCCATTCACATAAGTTTAGCAACGCTGACAGGTTGGAAGAAATCCACCTTTATCCATGTCTCGCCGTCTCTTGCTCAACAATGCTGCCGTGAATGATATACATCATTTATTCTGATATAGTCCCATTGAAAGTTATTCTACTAATAAGAGAGGCAGAAAGTATATTAAACACATTCATCTTCTTCCACATTGTACAAAACAAAAAAACATTTGACCTTTTTTATTTTATGTGCATAGTGTATTTTATAGCGTGCTATTTGACAGGGATAGGCAGTGTCTTTAACTAAAGAGCCGTATAGCTGTATATTCCTATCAGAGCCAAAACAACATGGCCAACATCTGCTCCTAGCACTGTCCCTGTCCTTTATGGCCTGACTCAGGTGGGTTTAAGGGCTGCTGGATTTCTGGATTTAATGTCTGTATATGCTGCTGTAAATGGGAAATCCTGTGGGATGCACTCTGAATGTCATACACCATCACGATGGTGAACCCTGATTGTAAGAGAGTGCAGCTTTAGGGCAGATGTGTTTAATGTTAACGCCGGTGCTTACAGCAGGACTCTAAAGCTCTTAAGATATGCAACCAAGGCATATTTTTTTTGTTCTATACATGATGGATTTGTTTGATTTGGGTCATATGGTGAATGCTGTTATGCAGGAACTATGCTGTCTTAGACTGTGCTGTTCAGGACTGTGTTGTCCAGGACTACAGGACTATTCTGTCTAGGACTGTTCTGTCCAGGACTAGTCTGTGCACAACTGTGCTGTCCAGGACTACAGGACTATTCTGTCTAGGACTATTCTGTCCAGGACTAGTCTGTGCACAGCTGTGCTGTCCAGGACTACAGGACTATTCTGTCTAGGACTGTGCTGCCAGGGCTGTGCTATGCAGGACAGTGCTAGGCACCACCACCTCAGCACTGTGTTAAAGAAACACTCTAAAGATATACAGTATAGCTGCAGAAGCAATACATAACAAATCATAGCAAATAAAATCACATCATATTTGCATTCCAAGTGGTACTGATTGTAATCATTGTAATAATTTTCTCAATTGAATAATTCACAGTTTTTAAACAAATAATACGTTGTCATCAGAATATGCTTACATGTATTATGCTTTTAATTATTTAATTCAGACATCCAACTGCATAAAATTTAACCACAGGAAGCTTTACGAAAATAAAATGTAATTGGGTCATAAGTGAATACCAGATCATACTTTAGTTCCCCATCTGCATACGCACGCATTAGCCATTTCCCCAAAGAAGGAGTCAGAATCACAGCTAAGCTGTATCACAAATATAACCACAGACTCCACAGATGAAAAAAGGTAAATTGGCAGAGAGGCACACGAGGCCCAGCTTACTGCATGGTCAGTGGCCTGAGACACTATCTTAAGGAAAGAGGATTGGTTTTGGCTCAGCTATTGTAAATATCCAAGCAGCTTTTATATCTGCGGTTGTTGGGATTAGAGCAGGTCTGAGACCCCCTCCCTCCAGATGTTAGAAGGAGCTCATGAGAGGATTTTCAAAAACTTAGGAGAATCAAACCAGCAGCTCTCTAAAGAATGTTAATTGGAGATATGGAAAATGAAAACTTTGATATAGCAGACTTGGCAAAAGCAGTAACATTCACAATGGTCCAAAGGTATTGAGTGCAGTAATGAATATGCTAATTTATTGCCAAATAAACAGCATAATTTTACAGAATAAGCAGAACAGAATAAACATTCTTTCAGCATTTTGGGTAGGCTGCAATAGTACGGGAGACTCCCTGGGGCTGCATGAAGAAGAAACGCTCAGAGGAGCACGGGTACAAATGGAACCCATCCTCTTCTGGGAATACTGGACACCCTAACTAAATTATAGAGGTTATCTTTATAATAAAGTGAGATTAAACACAGGCTCTCAGATCACATCTGAGATGGGGTATATAAGATGCCCCTCGAAGGTCTGCATTGGATATGTTAGATATTGTTAGAGCTTCAGTTGGTTGTATATAGTATAGGTGTGAGAATATGGTAGGTTCAATAGTACAAACAGTCCATTCGGTTCAAAAAGTTAAACAAGGCCAGAACGGATCCTCACAATATGAGTTTGGAGCTTATGGGGTCATTGGCAGGACATGAGATTGGTCAGGAAATGAGGATGAGAGGTCTGTGATGGAAATGTACTGTGGAATAAAACCTAAAATCAAGTGTCTAAGAGAGATTATGGGATGCCACAGCACTAGTTTTTTGATAACTGGTAACCATCACAACATGAAGGTGATCAGTAGATCCAGTGTAGAGCAACAGCAGGAGTATCATGGCAGGATCTCACACAGGTGTACTGCAGCTGCAGTGTACAGCTTGATGAAGAGACCAAGCAGATTGTTAGATAAGTCGTAATCCCACAAGACAGGTGATCATTATGCAAGCACAGATTCCAGCTGGCCTGGTGCTAACAGTTTAGCCAATCAGAGAGAGCCATCAGCAAGCACAGGCATGCTGTGACATCATCACCCTTCCAAACAGCGCACCTGAGTGGGGTGTCTAAGATAAGACTGTACCCGTGTCTGTACCAAAGACATTAAAACCACCCAAACAATGCCCTGACATTTCTGTAATAAATTCAATCGACAGATTCAATTTTATGCTTTTGAAAAGGGAAAAGAAACACAGACTAAAGCCTCTCGGATCAGCCTTGAAATGGCTTAAATGTGTGGATGATGAATAATTACACCCTCGCAGTGGAGTAAATGACTTCAGTCGAGCCTAAGCTTTGTCCCAGAAGGCGAAGACGACTTTAATTATCCTGCGTTAATTAGCAGACTTGGCACATCACTTACTTAGCGTGCTGTCTGCACATGATGGACTGGGTGAACAAGGCCTTTAAATGGGGAATGTCCCATTGAAAATCACCTCATGCTGCACTGGGTGAGCAGGCCGGTGTGTGTGAACCATGCAGCGTGTGCCAAAAAGGTTTCAGGTAGCCGTAGCTGCAGCCGTTTGATAAGTGTTGTGCGAGTCGGGGGGGTACAGAGGCCATGTGTGAACTGAGTGCTGGGCGGAGATTAATGTGGAGAGACTAGCCCTAGAGATAGCTCCTGCTCCCAGCTTGCATGTGAGGGAATTATTTTTTGGGCTAACTGACAGATGTGGGTTTTGGAGTGGAGGTGTAAGTGAACCAGGCAAACCAGAATAGACAGACAGACGCAGCGGGTCAGACAGATGCAGCAGGGACGGACAGACGCAGCGGGGACAGACAGACGCAGCAGGGACAGACAGACGCAGCAGGACAGACAGATGCAGCAGGGACAGACAGACGCAGCAGGGACAGACAGATGCAGCAGGGACAGACAGACGCAGCGGATCAGACAGATGCAGCGGGGACAGACAGACGCAGCAGGGACAGACAGACGCAGCGGGGCCAGACAGATGCAGCAGGACAGACAGATGCAGCGGGTCAGACAGATGCAGCGGGGACAGACAGACGCAGCGGGGACAGACAGACGCAGCGGGGACAGACAGATGCAGCAGGACAGACAGACGCAGTCATCCAGACTTTGATCTTTCAAATGTACCATCAAATGCAGCACAGCGAGAGCACTGCTGTCCTGTTGACCCGGCAGCTGTTGAAAGTGTTGATGCGCTCGTGGCGAAGGCACTCGCCGATGCCCATCTAACGGACGATGTGTGCTGGTTTCTCCCGGATCAGAACACCTACACAAACGCGGACAAACTGCTGGAGGCGGCCGAGCAGCTGGCCCAGACGGGCGAATGTGACCCGGAGGAGATCTACAAGGCAGCGCGACACCTGGAGGTCCGGATCCAGGACTTTGTGAGGAGGGTGGAACAGCGCAAGGTTCTTCTGGACATGTCCGTCTCTTTCCATACTCACACTAAAGAGGTAGGTCACCTCACAATAACAGGACCTTCAACTCAGAAGAACTGTTTTATCTTAATGTCATCACTAGGATGTGTGATAGGGTTATAGACCATTCAGTAGAGATCACATTAGATCACAGTCTTGTTCATGAGCAGCCCAAGGCATGCTGCCATTTTTTTTTCTATTATGGTTGTAAAGAAGGTAGGCAGGAGTTGTGGATCTGTGGTTTGGCTGCTTCAGGTATGGCGGAAGGGATGGAGCTAAAATAAGGACTGGCTCAGGGTCCCCAAAGGACTGGATTGAAAACCTCTGTCTTAGATTACTCAGGCATGCAGAGATTGCTTGCTGTGTTTAACACTCACTGATCAGCACCAGATGTGAAAATGCTTGATGAGGGAGTGTGTGTGTGTGTGTGTGTGTGTGTGTGTGTGTGTGTGTGTGTGTGTGTGTGTGTGTGTGTGTGTGTGTGTGTGTGTGTGTGTGTGTGTGTGTGTGTGTGTGTGTGTGTGGACTCATCAGTGTCTTTTATGCTCGTACAAATGTTTGCATGTGTGTATGTCTATGCCCATACGTTCCCTGACAAAGAACTTAGTGCTAACATACATCCGAAAACTAACTGCTACCGTAATCTGGCCAGATTGGCAAGTACTACCTTCATTAATTTGGATCTTACTGTTTTGCATACTGATAGCAAAGCAGCCCCTGTGATCACTCACAGAGCCACAGCAAAGTAAATATTTGAGCGAGTAGAGTGCACACCATCCATCTGAAGGAGTCATCCTGTAATGGGTCCTCTTGTTTGGCTGTGCCTCCACTTGGCTTCCAGAATGGAGGCCGCGTTTGTTGCGTTGGCTGGCGGGTGGATGAGATTAAGGGAGAAATTCTGGGAATGTGGTTTTGTCAAAGCACCGCCTGCTTAGAGCTAAGGGCTTAGGGACGCTGGTGTGCTCTCTCTGCAGAGGATGTCACACTAAGGCGGGGATTGCCTCTGTGGGGCGAACCACAGCACTTGCTGGGGGAACACCGCTGACGTGAGTCAAACGTTGAAACGTGATCCACATCTTGCTGTTTGGGCTCACGCAGTAGCTACTGAGTAACGGGGCGTTTGTGGACATGCTGCTGTTTTCAGGAGAAACCGTGTTCTAACCACTCAGCGGGTGCTTGAAGTTGAAATATGGTGGTGAAGTTGTGAGCTGATGTGACTTGTTTTAGGTGTTGGATTAAACATGTATGAGCAGTTGTGTTAAACCTCTTACAGTGGACTGCTTCCTGACTCCGAATGTACCTAGAGTGTGTGTGTGTGTGTGTGTGTGTGTGTGTGTGTGTGTGTGTGTGTGTGTGTGTGTGTGTGTGTGTGTGTGTGTGTGTGTGTATGTGTGTGTGTGTGTGTGAAAGAAAGAGAGAGAGAGTTGAGTAGGCCTGTAGCCTTCAGGCGCAGGGTTGTAAAAGCAGGGGTTATGCAGAGGTAAACGTCCTGTGGTCACACTCATGAGGTCACTTGGAAACTGAAGGAGTGGAGATGCAATAAGGAAACAGAACCATCACGAGCCCCAGGACACCATCCCATCCACCTCGTCTTTGGCAGGTTAGCACAAGAGAGTTCTGAAAGCTTGGCCTGACCGTGCTAGCAGCCTCGTGCCAACAAAGTCATGGGAGTAGCTGTAAGGTCTAGAGGTGGTCAGGGAGCATTGCGTTCCAGCATCAGAACAGGACCAGTATCAGAACAGGACCAGCATCAGAACAGGACCAGCAGCCACACAGCCTGGAGACACTGAATTTACTGGAAAAGATCTGGATCAGGAAATACTGTTATGAGACCTGCTGGACCAATAAGACCTGATATATACATGCCGATGCCAAATCAGATATGTGACTGATGGCCCTGGACATCGACTTCAGTGGATTTTGGATTGCTGTGTGCTTGACTTGTTTTACTGTTTCATTTTTATTTTTGAAATATCTTCTGGTGAAGCATGTAGTTCCAAAATCTCACATGTGTGTAGAACATTATATGTATAGAGAAGCACGTCTTTCCACGTCGTCTAATCCGTTGTTTCCATTTTTGCAGTTTCCTTGTCGTTCTGTTATTTTAGAGTTTTAGCTTCATCGGTTGACATTTAATGCACTTCCCAGAGGAAGCCCATAATGTAGCAATTAGCTTAAAAGACTTGCTGTGTGAGGAGGGAAAAATGTATTAGCATTCTGGAAAGAAGTCAAGAGTGTGTTAAAGGCGTCAGGCAGGTCTTTAGGAGACAAAGCCAAGAGTTAGCAGCACGGTGCTAACGATGAGAATAATGATGGCCTGTGGTAGGAGACCCATCTAAGCTGTGGATCTTTGGACTATTTCTCAAGCATCAAGTAGAGTGCATGAAATCCTTCATAATTAGCTAATGAGATGCTCCAGTTAAGAGAGCAGGTGTACCATGAAGACACCTCTGAAATAGGTCTGATGATGATGAAGCTGTGATGTGAGGTTGTCTGAGTGCGTATACCCATTAGCGCTGTTAGCTTATCACCTAAACTGGGAAACTGAGATAGCTAACCCATGTGCTGTAGAATATGGGTTTCTCTTCAGGGTGTGTGTGTGTGTGTGTGTGTGTGTGCCTCTGTAGGCAGCTGGATGTTCATGCTCTGTCTCTGTCTCTGTTTAGTCTCTGTCTATGTTCAGTCTCTGTCTCTTCTGTCTTTGTCTCTTCAGTCTCTGATGTGTGTGACAGCGTCCAGTTTCTTTCTCAGTGTTCTATCTGTCTTCCAAGCTCCTAATAATCAAACAGAGCCTGAAAACCTCCATTTGTGTCCATACTTTCACTCACTCTGTGCTGGCTGGACATTAACACTGTGCTAAACATTAACGCTGTGCTGTTTGGGCATTAACACTGTGCTGGACATTAACACTGTGCTGGACATTAACGCTGTGCTGTTTGGACATTAACACTGTGCTGTCTGGGCATTAACGCTGTGCTGGATTAAGCCTGATGATACATGAATCCCTCTACAGTGCCCTTGTGCTAATGGGCCCGTCGTGCTCTTCACGCCAATTCGAACTACACTGTTGAAATGGCAGATCACATTAGAGCCTTGGGTGACTTAATAATCACAGTCACATACGTTGCCAGTCACGCTGGTCCTCGGGTCGACTCAGTGAAGATGTTTCATGCCTCGAGGAAAACGTGTTGATCTGGGCCTCAGCACTCGACCTCCTGATTTATACGTACACACGTCCATTCTGAGTCCGATCTCACAATAATATTATTATTTCATCAATTTATCCCTGGTGAAGTTTGATCACGTCTTTGGCAGTTCCTCATGAATGACGTTTCCGGCTGGATTATACCGCAGCGTTGCTAAGCATGTCGGCCGGATTGAGAAGACCCTCCAAATGGCGTTTCTTATTCAGGCACGGCACGGATTGGTCATGAACAGGGTTGCTATGGAAACGGCAACCATGCTGCCGCGAAGCATTATGAATGTGTTAACCCTTTACACGAGGAGCGGCTGCCAATTTGGTACGGTCTGCGGAGCAGTACGGAGGGCGGAGTGGAACATGTGCGGTTCGTCTATGTGCAAAATGTGCAGTTCATCTATGGTGGGTTGAAAAAATGTCTTTGTTAAACATCATAGTATCTTTGTATAATATCCTGCAACAGCTGTTCCTGTTCTGCGTCCTGTAACCTCGGCGTTCCAGGCAGCGGGAGGATGAAGTCAGGCCACGGCGGAGCGCAGTAAAATGTGTTCCCCCAGCCGTTCAGATGTGTGTCCATTGATCAAACTGACATCCCACACATCAAACATCATTACCAGTCCTTGCCTGAGACTCGCTGTGATTGGTCAGTTGTGGAGCCGTAGCGGTTTCAAAAGCTACTGGCTCCTCCCCCGATTCCCGAGGCTTCTAGATTGTGGTAGTGTTGGTGTAGACCTGCTGTGTGTTTGGTTCCTCTGAGCTTGTTTTCTGTGTGGATTAGGGCTTAAACAGCAGTGAGAGTCTCGCCAGGCTAGACTCAAAAACCCAGCTGCTGCCCTGACGATAAGAACAGAAATGTAAATCGTAATCAAGACATTTGGCGTCCAGGGTCTAGCATGTGCGGATTGTCTACTCCCCCCTCACCCCCCTCACCCCCCCCTCTTTCCGCCTCTAAAAACAAAAACAAAAAAACAAAACCAGCACCAGCTAATCTCTGGCAACTGTGTGTGCCTCGGTCAGAAGTGGAGGGAAGAGAGGAATAAGGTGGTTCTGTGTGTACGGGGGGGTTTAGAGGGGGCCATCACGTCTCCGGGGGCCTTGTGTCGTTCCCTTTTAAATACTTTCCATGTTCTCTCCCATAATTACCATGGTAATGTTGAGGAAGAACACACGTGCAAAATGTTAGCGAGGGCGCCCCACAGATCTCCAGTAGTGTGGGCCTCCACTTCTGCCCCGCCCTGCTCAGTGTGCGTCAGATATCTCTGTTCAGGTGAGACTAGACGTCCCGGGGGCTTGAAGTGTAGAAACAGTGGTCACACCGTGAAACCTTTCAGTGGCTGCCTAATAAACAATACTTTACCATCGACTCTGGACGTAGGATGGCAATAATTCAAATAACCCATGGAGTATTTCTGTTTTGTGCTCTCTGCCTCTCTTTCTCCCTCCCCCCCTCTCTATCTATCTATCTATCTCCCACACAGTAATCTTTTTTCCTCTTTCCCTCAGCCTCTGTCTCTCTCTGTCCGTCTCTCTCATACACACACACACACACACAGACACATGCACACACACACATGCACACACACACACACACACACACACACACACATAGACACACACAGACACACACACACATGCACCCACACACACACGCAGACATACATACACACACACACAGACATACACACACACACTTCGCTCCTTGCTTCCTAATGTGCTGACAGAAGGATAATCTTTTCTTGCTAGTGTGTTTGTAAGTGTGATGATGGGGATTATGATAAAAGCATGTGTAGTTCACTTTAAGCCTGGTTTCCTCTCTTCTCTGGGTGATTGTGTATTCAGTAATCCCAGCTCTCTGAAATATTTAAACTCTGCTTAATCTTTCTCTATGAAATATTTATGAGGGAAGTAGTTTGAGCAATGGGCAAAATATTTTTGGGAGTTGGCTTCTAAACAGGCACAGATAACATGTCTACGAAACTAATCATAGACAGTGTAGACAATGTGTGTGTGTGTGTGTGTGTGTGTGTGTGTGTGTGTGTGTGTGTGTGTGTGTGTGTGTGTAGTATAGTAATTTATAAAATATTGTGACGTTGTGGGAACATATTACTGTACCACTTCAGGGAAAATATCTTTTACACAGCAGTCTGATTAAAGATTCAAAAAAATACATTAGTATATGCACATATGTGTGTGTGTTTGGTAGTAAATGCTTACATGAACATCCAGCTGTTGTGTGAATATGTGACTGGAGAAACAAGTTCTGCATTCACACACATCCGTGTGTGTGCTTGCGTGTCCGTGTGTGTTGCAGCTGTGGACATGGTTGGAGGATCTGCAGAAGGAGCTGTTGGAGGAGGTGTGCTCAGACTCGGTGGACTCCGTCCAGGAGCTGATCAAGCAGTTCCAGCAGCAGCAGGCCACCACGCTGGAGGCCACGCTCAACGTCATCAAAGAGGGCGAGGACCTCATCCAGCAGCTCAGGTTCAGAGCGGGGAACAGGGGACCGGGGTCAGGGGGAGTCCACAGCGTGCTGGGCCGGCTAGATGGTCTTCTCTGTATGAACGTGACACTAGCCAAATCAGATGCAGTCTGTCGAGTCAGATGTCACATGATATAGTGTGTTAGCCTTCACCAGGTTGATAGAGGGTCTTTCAGGTTGATAGAGGGTCTTCCAGGTTGATAGAGGGTCTCCCAGGTTGATAGAGGGTCTTCCAGGTTGATAGAGCATCTCCCAGGTTGATAGAGCGTCTCCCAGGTTGATAGAGGGTCTCCCAGGTTGATAGAGGGTCTTTCAGGTTGATAGAGGGTCTCCCAGGTTGATAGAGGGTCTCCCAGGTTGATAGAGGGTCTCCCAGATCGGCAGGTTGGAATTGTGGGACTTGAACCCAGACGTGCACGTCTCTCTCCTCTTGGTGCCACAGAGACTCAGCGCTGAGCAGTAACAAGATGCCCCACAACAGCTCGATGGCTCACATGGAGAGTGTCCTGCAGCAGCTGGACGAGGCGCAGGGGCAGATGGAGGAGCTATTCCACGAGCGCAAGATCAAACTGGACATCTTCCTGCAGCTGCGCATCTTTGAGCAGTACACCATCGAGGTGAGGAGAGGTGGTGTGTGTATGTGTGTGTGTGTGTGTGTGTGTGTGTGTGTGTGTGTGTGTGTGTGTGTGTGTGTGTGTGTGTGTGTGTGTGTGTGTGTGTGTGTGTGTGTGTAGGTGTTTGTGTGTGTGTGTTTGCGTGTGTGTGTGTTTGCGTGTGTATGTGTGTGTGTGCATGTGTGTGCGTGTGTGTTTGAGATCTCAGATAAAATGTTCAGCTTAGTTTGCTGACTCATGATAATTCTCTTCTGAGAAGTGTGCCAGAGAAGAGTTGGGTATTGTAGTCTATTTGAAGATTTACTGACTTCTGTGATGTTTCTCTGAAAATAACCACAGAAATACTTCAAAGATTAAAGCAAAAGGAATGTACAGTACATCAATTACAATCAATTACAAATTCAATTCAGTTACAAATCATACCTAATTACTTGACATTCGATGGTGCTACTGAATCACTTTGCCCTTTGACCTTTTCTGTGTTCTAGTACATGGGTGGAGTCATTTTGGGTGGCACGAGCATTGGGTTCAGTTTGGATAAGTATGTGTGGTCAGGAAGTGCAGCAGTCTAATAGTGAGACATCTGACTAGCTGCTTATAACTCAAGCAACAGGAAAGTTCTCACGTTAACGTGCCACATAATGTGATAGTTACTGGGCCGCGACTATCATGCTGTCTGTTACATGGCATTATTTGGACATCGCTCTTATCCTCAGGCATTTACAGAGGGAAGGTGTACACCTATAATTTTGGTTCTGTTAGTACCTACAGGAGCACAGTTAGGGGTAATAATAATTCATAGTAATTAGAATAATAATGGTATGGTAATATTATGGTAATAAGGCTGTCATGTGACTGAAGCTAAGCTAACCCAGGCTAGCAAGCTGCTCAGAGTGCAGAGTAAATGTGTCTCATCTGCAGGTGACGGCTGAGCTGGACGCATGGAACGAGGACCTGGTGCGCCAGGCCAACGAGCCGAGCTCCGAGGAGATGAGCCTGGCGGAGCAGAGGCTGCAGCGGCACGCTGAGAGGAAACTGGCCATGAGCAACATGACCTATGAGGTCATCCAGCAGGGTCAAGACCTCCACCAGTACATCATGGAGGTCCAAGCTTCAGGTGAGGCGGGAGGGAGGGAGAGAGAGAGAGAGAAAGGGAGAGGGAGAGAGAGATATAGAGAGGGAGGGAGGGAGAGAGAGATAGAGAGGAAGAGGGAGAGAGAGGGAGAGGTAGAGATAGAGAGGGAGAGAGAGAGAGAGAGAGAGGGAGAGGGAGATAGAGAGGGAGACAGAGGGAGAGGTAGAGAGAGATAGAGAGGGAGAGAGAGAGAGAAGGAGATGGAGAGAGATATACAGAGAGGGAGAGATAGATAGAGAGGGTGACAGAGGGAGAGAGAAATGATGGGGGAGAAGGAGAGAGGGAGAGGTAGAGAGAGATAGAGAGGGACAGGGAGGGAGAGATAGAGAGGGAGATGGGGAGAGAGAGAGGGAGGGAGAGAGATAGAGAGGGAGAGGTAGAGAGAGAGAGGGACAGGAAAAGGGAGGTGAGAAGGAGAGGTTCAGACACGAGAAGAAGAGAGGGATTTAAGCAGACGGCAGGCATGCGTGTCAGTGGGGCAGCGAGACCAGACCGCTTATCTCAGCAGCTGTGCTTGTCTCCAGCTGCAGACAGAGGAAAACTGGGATAAAAAACACTCCCCACCAACCTCATCTTCATCCCCCTCTTCATCTCCCTCATCTCTCCGCCATGATCCCTACACCCCCTCCAGCCCCCAGCCCAAATCCTCTTACCCTCTGCCTTCTGCCTGAGTCTCTGTCTCTTAGAGATATTTATAACATGGGAAACAGCATTTCTCTCCAAACTGCTGACCTGTCCCCCCCCCCACATACACACATATGGGCCCTTGGCTCTGTGGCTTCTGCCTGTCCGGGCCTTTGGACAGTCACGGTGCCAGATCGCACTGTGCCGATATCACACACTCTCCCGTACGCTAGGTGTGGCTTTTCCTGCAGAACAGTTTGTGTCACATTAACTCAAAGGGGCCATTGAAACATTTCTCATATCTGAATTTAGTTTCAGTGTGTGATTGAACGTTTGATCTATTTAGGATTGCAAATCTTTTGATTAAATTTGTATTTTGAACATTTAGAACATAGGTTCTAGGTTTTTACTTTGATCTGCATAACCTGTGTAAGTGTGTAACCTTGGGTCATATTAGCAGAACATGTCCTCCTAGGCAGTGTTCACAAATGTAATAATAAATCAGCTACCATGTGGTTTTACTATACTAACCTTACCATGAAAGAACTATTTTTTGGTGCGCTATCACTGTCCATGTACACAGCAGATATAACCTGCCACCCAGTGGTTGTAACATGTACATGCATTTCTATAGGCAAGTTTACTGCTACTGTTGCAATATTTTAATCGCATTAAGGCTGGTTCCTATGATCACTACATAATTATGTTGCTGTGTATGTGTGTGGGTATGTGTGTGTGTGTATATGTGGGGGTGTGTGTGTGTGTGTGTGTGTGTGTGTGTGTGTATGTGTGTGTGTGTGTGTGTGTGTGTGTGTGTGTGTGCGCGCGCGCGCGCGTGTGTGTGTGTGTGTGTGTGTGTGTGTGTGTGTGTGTGTGTGTGTGTATATGTGTGTGTGTGTCCAGGTATTGAGCTCACAGGAGAGAAGGAGGTGGATTTGGCCACGCAGGTTCAGGAGCTGCTGGAGTTCCTCCATGAGAAGCAGCATGAGTTGGACATGAGTGCTGAACAAACACAGAAGCGTCTAGAACAGTGTCTGCAACTGCGCCACCTACAGGCCGAGGTCAAACAGGTAATGGACACCAACACTAGAAACACATGATCATTTTCTTATTTCTAATTTTCCTTAAACAGATATAACATAAACCCTGTCACATGATCACAAAAACACACGCACACACACAAAATGTGTGTGATAAGCAGATTCAGAGAACACCTGCGGCTATACATTAAAAAGATAAACAGCGCAGCTGATCTGACCTGTTCAGTGAAAGCACCGTGGAGCTGGGGAACAGGTACGAGTGCTACGAAGGAGAGCATAGTGCAGTGACATCAGGTGAACACCTGATCACATCCAGTCTAACTCAGCCTAATATTAGTGGTCGCCTGATTAATAGTGGTTGGCCAATTAAATGCAGTTTTGAGAATATCAACATCAACATTTTTTCTAATATCAGCTTACAGTTTTATGTTTGTATGTTTAAGTTATTTTTTTATTTAATTGACATATATAATTGATTTTATTTAGTCAAGTGCATATCTACTTAAGCAAACAGACAATAAGTGTTAAATAATTTAAGCAGTTTTGTGTCTTTGTTGGTGCTATTATGATAAAGTTGTTGGATGATAATAATAACTGGGGCATAATATATAAGCAATTGGTCTCTAGCCATATCTGTTCAGTTGGTGTGACTGGGTTAGTCTGGTCAGTCAGTGTGACTGGGTATATCTGATCAGTTGATGTCACTGGTGCTAATATCCCTTTGAACACATCCAGTCAGTCGGTGTGATTGGTGCTAATATCCCATCCACTTCAGCAATCAGGTCCATTCACCAACATTCACCAACCGTGTATTAAGATAGGAAATCAACATCTTGACTAGGAAATCATGTACCATTCTGGGAACGGAAAGTTCTGGAAATTTTGTGACCCTCTTCTGAGGTGTAGAGTGTACTGAAACATTACGCCTGGCTGCTTATTTTTCCTCTGTCTGTGGTAAGCTAAGATTTGTCAACATGAACAGTTTTTAATGGCTAGACAGACTTGTAGTGTGCACCTCATAACAATAACACATCATACACATGCATCAGTTCCTTAAATCTCCAATTACAACACACAGTACACATACAACACACAGCACACACAACACACAGTACACAAACAACACACAGCACACATAACACACATACAACACACAGCACACATACAACACACAGTACACAAACAACACACAGTACACAAACAACACACATACAACACACAGTACACAAACAACACACAACACACATACAACACACAGTACACAAACAACACACAGTACACAAACAACACACAACACACATACAACACACAGTACACATTCCACATCGGGGAGACATCTCCTCTTTTTACAAAGTAATGATACCATGTGATTTATTCAGATGTAGAATGTATTGTTCAATGGTAAGAGAGCAGTTTGATTTAACTGTAGCTCATTTGATTTATATGTAGCTCATTATTATGCTTACTGCACTTAAAGCATGTGGTAGGAATATTTTATTACTAGGCCTAGTTCCTAGTTTGCTACTTCCAAGTATATCCTTTAACATTGTATTGAAAATGTATTTTTTACAAAGTAAAAATATGATGTAGGACATGGAGCCATTTTGGATCCATTATTTATAATGGCAACAATATAAAACCCACTCTTGGGAAACTACAGTCTTTATGCCCGGCTATAGAGAGCCATTTTGGCTCAACCAGTTGCAGGGGTCTAGACTGAAGATCGATAGAGAGTGATGCGGGTGCGTACTGATAGCTGCAGCCACTCCAGTGTGTGTCGCTCCCTTACACACTCTCTCTCTGAGCTAATCTCATTCAGGCTGTAATCAAGGGCCAAAGCGCATCGCCAGGGACAAGCAGCAAGTGCCTCCACTTATGGGGGGGCTAATGGACCAAAATGGGTATTCAGATGGATGAAGAGAGAGGCAGGGAGAGGGGCGGAGTCAGAGAAATTCTCAGATCAGCAAATATTTTGCATTAGTCTAACCTGAGAAAACTACATTTTCCATGAAACCAAAATCTGCTGTATATTATAAATGTATTGTAACAAACACTAGAGCTCATTAAGGGCAGATGAGGTCTGGTTAGTCTGTGTGAAGGTTTATGTCCTGTTCCTGATTTTGTGTGTGTGTGTGTGTGTGTGTGTGTGTGTGTGTGTGTGTGTGTGTGTGTGTGTGTGTGTGTGTGTGCATGTGTGCGAATGTGTGTGTATGGTTTTGCATTTAGGTGCTTGGATGGATCCGTAATGGTGAGTCCATGTTGAATGCCAGTATGGTGAATGCCAGCTCGCTGTCTGAGGCCGAACAATTACAAAGAGAGCATGAACAGTTCCAGCTAGCTATAGAGGTAAACACACACACACACACACACACACACACACACACACACACACACGCATACACACCTTTGCACACACGCACCCACATACACTTCTAAATGCCCTAAAACACATGTACCACAATAAAGCTCTGGAACTCATTTACCCAGATGAGCACAAAGCCTCTTTAAGAACCTATTAGCAACATTTTGATTGAATCAGCACGCAGGATGGAGCTGTATCACCCCTAATCCAGTCAGCATTGCACCGCCCGGCCCTCCCGCCAGAGGCAATAACACACTGGCGTGCTTGCCCGGAGGTGCAGGAGCCCAGTCACACTGCTGCCTCCTGGAAGAGCTTCATGCTCTGACCTTCAGGGCAAAGTCCTGTATGGAAGAGATTACCCTGACAGTATGCCAAGCGGATACTGCAGGAGCCATGAATCCTCATGGAACCATAACCCAGACAAGCATGGCAAAAGTGCTGACAGATTTATGACTCCGAGCGTCTTTACGGGCGTTTTTTTTTTGTTCTGGAGTTGGCAAATCACGGTCGTTGTTTCTTTCTGTGTTCTGGCATGGCTAGGCGATTTTAGCGTATGTGCAAGCGTGAGCACGGAGAACCTGACCTTCACCGTGAAGCACGGTTCCATATTTCATACGCATCACACACGGGACGGTTCCGTTCGGTTTCAGGAGCACGCTGTCTATGAAAAGAAAACTATACCCTGTCAGCCAGAAGAGAGAATATACCAGATGCTAACATCATATAAACGGTGTGTAGCCGTGCGCTGGGGGTTTTTCCCCCGTTATTTTGATGGTTCGTGTGGGAGTCTCGGTCAGCTGGGTGCTGAATGAGCCTGTGTGCTCCTCCCCCCTTGCAGGCTGTGGTTCGCCGTCATTTATCACCACGGTTTTTGGGGCCATGGCGAACCGGGCCCCTTCACCACTGCATGTGATCTTGCACGTGGTGGCTGTTAAAGCTCCATTCGCAGCAGGCCCTCCTGCGGGTGGGGACTCACGGCGTCTCCACCCCCGAGCGCCTACATCCCCAGCGCCCTCCTGCCAGAGACCCTCTCCGCATCCTCACCCGGCGTTCTGCCGTCTCTTAACGAGGCGTGAGCCCGCCACCTCACCCCCTTCCCTCTCTCCCCCGCGCGACAGTCGCTCTTCCACGCCAACTCACTGCAGAAGACGCACCAGAGCGCCCTGCAGGTGCAGCAGAAGGCGGAGGCTCTGATACAGGTGGGGCACTATGACCCCGAGGCCATCCGCGCCTGCGCCGAGAAGGTGGCCGTGCACTGGCAGCAGCTCATGCTGAAGATGGAGGACCGTCTGAAGCTGGTTAACGCCTCCGTGGCCTTCTACAAGACCTCGGAGCAGGTGAGGGTCCTGCTCACACCGCCACCTGCTGGCCGGCTGAGAACGGGTTAACCGCAAGCGTACTGACTGGTTGAACGGTCCCCTTAAATTAAAAAAGGATGATGAAAAAGATCAAGGCGATTCAAGGTGATTCACAAATAAAGATATAAAAGATCATTTGTTGATTGAATTCAATTACATTGATTTCAAGATTAAAAATTTAAGCCAGATATGCTAAATAAGATGTTTTAGACCAGGGGTGCCCACAGTTTTCAGCTTGCGAGCTACTTATAAGATGACCAAGTCAGAACACTTCCTTCGACGTAATGAGCACCCCTGTTTTAGACCCATTCATGTTCAGGTGATCCATGAATGGGTCTAAATGTTTAAGTGTGTAATTCGTGGATGGGTCTAAATGAGGGTTAATGCTATTACATGTGTGCATCTGCGCACGTGTGTGTGTGTGTGTGTGTGTCATGGCAGGTGTGCAGTGTCCTGGAGAGCTTGGAGCAGGAATACCGCAGGGACGAGGACTGGTGTGGAGGTCACGACAAGCTGGGACCCTTGGCAGAGTCTGACCATGTGCTTCCCCTCATCAACAAGCACCTGGAGCAGAAGGAGGCCTTCCTGAAGGTAAGAGCCCAACCCAGCAGCACCGGCGAGGCAGGCGGGCCCAGCGTCACCTCCCCACTCCCAGCCTGCCCAGAACGCTTCTTCCCATGCATAAAAACCAAATGAAAAGCTCCATTGTCTCTTCACATATGGAAGCATTTAGCTCCTTGTGTACATATAGAGGACGTGTATGTGGCTCTTGTCTTTTGAATAGTGCTGAATCTGTAGGGACTCAGTTCCTGTTTGTAAACAAAAAATATACGATGAACCCTACTGACTTCCAGTGCAGTTCAAAAGCTGTTATATCGCTTTGTGAGATGATCTTTCATGCATATCTGACAGTAATCTGATTTTGGGCCACTGCAATCCATTTTTCATGCTTCATAAATAAAAGTTTCCAGATTTTGAGATTTAATGTGGATGTAATTCTGCCTCTAATCCCTCCAACCTGTTCAGATCAGTTTTCAAAGTGTTAAAATCCTTGATTAAATTAATCAAAAAGTGCACAAGGAAAAAGTGGTATTTTTAATTCTCTTTTCTGTGTCTAAGCACTGCTAAGATCTGAGTTGAGAGTGTGTGGACATGTGAGTGGAAATGTGTGTGGACATGTGTGTGGATGTGTGTGAACATGTGAGTGAATGTGTGTGGACATGTGAGTGGATGTGAGTGGGCATTTGTACTGATCTCAAAGCGGTGTGGTGTGTGTGTGTGTGTGTGTGTGTGTGTGTGTGTGTGTGTGTGTGTGTGTGTGTGTGTGTGTGTGTGTGTGTGTGTGTGTGTGTGTGTGTGTTTGTGTGTGTGTGTGTGTTTTGGATTCCAGGCCTGCACACTAGCCCGCCGCAATGCTGAGGTCTTCCTCAAGTACATCCACCGCAACAACGTGAGCGCCCCCACCTCCCCTAGCAACGCCCGCGCTCCCGAGCAGCAGGTCAAAGGTCAGTCTGCACAACCCAGATTTCAGGAGGTGGGATGCAGCTGTGATTGTTCTGCAGTGGGTCTTACACCACATGACACGCT
This sequence comes from Brachyhypopomus gauderio, assembly GCF_052324685.1. Lineage (NCBI taxonomy): Eukaryota > Metazoa > Chordata > Actinopteri > Gymnotiformes > Hypopomidae > Brachyhypopomus > Brachyhypopomus gauderio. Next base: position 17,316,572 of record NC_135214.1, read on the forward strand.
CTCAGCCATGTGGTTTGCTTTTGTTGCTCTCTTCTGTTTGGTGGATACAACTGAAGGGCTTTGTTCAACTTTGTTCTGATGGAGCCAGTGTTACTTGTCTGTAACCCAGATGAAGTTTCTCAAGTGCTGTAATAACTTATTGTGTGTGTGTGTGTGTGTGTGTGTGTGTGTGTGTGTGTGTGTGTGTGTGTGTGTGTGTGTGTGTGTGTGTGTGTTCTGCTTCAGCCATCCTGAATGAGCTGTTGCAGAGAGAGAACAGAGTCCTGCACTTCTGGACCATGAAGAAGCGCCGGCTGGACCAGTGTCAGCAGTACGTGGTGTTTGAGCGCAGTGCCAAACAGGTGAGACTCCACTGTACAGGACACACATACTCACACACACACACACACACACACACACACAACCCCCCATGAACACATACACACACCCGCCATGAACACACACACACACACACACCCGACATGAACACACACACACCCGACATGAACACACACACACCCACCATGAACACACACACCTGCCCTGAACACACACACATACACTCTGAACACACGCACACACACACACACACACACTCTGAACACATACACCCGCCATGAACACACACACACCCACCATGAACACACTCACACACCCGCCATGAACACACACACACACACACACACCCCATGAACACACACACACACACACCCGCCATGAACACACACACACACACACACACACACCCGTCATGAACACACACCTGTCATGAACACACACACATACCCACCATGAACACACACACCTGCCCTGAAAACACACACATACACTCTGAACACACACCCACACCCACTCTGAACACACACACACACACACACACCATGAACACACACACATCTGCCTTGAACACACACACCTTTCCTGAACACTCCTCACAACCTCCAATCATGTATATTGAGCACACCAACAGACCCCAAACTTCTCTCTGAACATGCTAACAGACAGCAGGTTTCTCTCTGACATGCTAACAGACAGCAGGTTTCTAACACCAATCTCTGCTTCCCTGCCTTGCTTGCTTGGTATGTCAGGCATTAGACTGGATCCAGGAGGCAGGCGAGTTCTTCCTCACCAGCCACACCTGCCTAGAACCAGCAGACTCTGTGGAGAAAACGGGTGTACTACTGAAGGAGTATGAGGAGTTCTGTGTCCCTGCTAAGGTAGGGTACACACACACACACACACACACACACACACACACACACACACACACACACACTCACACTCACACACACACACACACACACACACACACACACACACACACACACATTTTTGTTCCTTCCTTTTTTCTCTCTCTCTCTCTCCTCTATGTCTTTTGCTTTCTCCATTAGTGTGGAGCTTGAAGTGTTTAATGATCTCTGGTAATTCTGTCTTGCTCAGCAGATCAGATTTCCTATCTGCCCTGAGAGATAGCTGTTAGTGCTGACACAGAGGCCGTAGTCTGATTAAAACCAACCCTCACACACTGCCTACACAACATGCACAAAAAAGTCGCACCAGAAATCGCCCTAAAGTGCAAAAGCATTGCAACATATAAACTAAAACTGAAACACGCACCACTTACACATCCAAACATACCCTTCCTTGAAAAACCCGAGGCACACAGACACACACATGCGGAGAAGATATCACTCACACACACTTGTGCCCACTGGCTGCTTCGTCCTGCAGCAAACCAAGGAGAAGGTGAAACTGCTGATCCAGCTGGCCGACAACTTTGTGGAGAAAGGCCACGCCCATGTGGCCGAGCTGAAGAGATGGGTCAGCACCGTGGACAAGAGGTACCGCGACTTCTCCCTACGAATGGGACAGTACCGCTGCAGCCTGGAGGAGGTCCTGGGGGTCAGCTCTGAGGTGAGCTCAGCCACGCCCCTGCCACACCCTTGCCACGCCCCTCCCTGTGCCTGCCCTGTTCACACCCACTGAGAGATCTCTGCTGTGGCCCATAGCCGTGGTTCCCTGTGCTGTTCTTAAGGATTACTGGGACGGTCCAGTTTCACTCCAGCTCAGCTACAAACAGCTTTTCAGTGTAGGCCGCAGGGCTCAGGTTTGTTGGGCACCGGGGCGGAAGAATAAGAATAACGTGGACTGGAGTGCCTGAGGAATGGAGAAATGCTGACAGTATTTTATGTCAGAGCATTAAGACATTTGTACAGGTCAGATGTGTGTAAAGCAGAGTTACTGTACCACACGTTGTTAGTTCAGAGTAATGACTATTCAACTCCCTCTTTTCCCTGGGTTTTCAAATGCATTTTTAATGGACAGCCTGAGACTGTAATTAAAGTCATTAAACCATTAAGGTTCGTAAAGAGGCTTTATTACAGTGAAGCACAGAAGGCCCACATTAGCTGTGATGACCCTGAGGAAGAGTTCTCGCCATGCTCATTACCACACAGTACCACACAGTACCACACATTTCCAGTTTGCCAGCCGTGAAGTCCTTTAAACAGACCAATCACAATGCAGATGGATGAATTTGCTTTGTCAGTGATGGCTACTTTTATAAGGCATTATTTCTTATTCGGTAGTAGTTCTGATCTCACAGTGTGTGTGTGTGTGTGTGTGTGTGTGTGTGTGTGTGTGTCTGTGTGTGTCAGGATAATAAGGACTTGGAGTTGGACATTATTCCAGCCAGCCTCACAGACCCACAGGTCAAGCTCCGCGACCCCAACCATGAGGTCAACGAGGAGAAGAGGAAGTCAGCCAGGAAGAAAGAGTGAGTGGTTGAGGGGGCGTGAGTGGTTGAGGGAGAGTGAGTGGTTGAAGGAGAGTGAGTGGTTGAGGGTGAGTGAGTGGTTGAGGGTGTGTGAGTTGAGGGAGCGTGAGTGTTTGAGGGAGAGTGAGTGGTTGAGGGAGAGTGAGTGGTTGAGGGAGAGTGAGTTAAGGGAGAGTGAGTGGTTGAGGGTGAGTGAGTGGTTGAGGGTGAGTGAGTTGAGGGAGAGTGAGTGGTTGAGGGAGAGTGAGTGGTTGAGTTGAGGGAGCGTGAGTGGTTGAGGGAGAGTGAGTGGTTGAAGGAGAGTGAGTGGTTGAGGGTGAGTGAGTGGTTGAGGGTGTGTGAGTTGAGGGAGCGTGAGTGTTTGAGGGAGAGTGAGTGGTTGAGGGAGAGTGAGTGGTTGAGGGAGAGTGAGTTAAGGGAGAGTGAGTGGTTGAGGGTGAGTGAGTGGTTGAGGGTGAGTGAGTTAAGGGAGAGTGAGTGGTTGAGGGAGAGTGAGTGGTTGAGGGAGAGTGAGTGGTTGAGGGAGCGTGAGTGTTTGAGGGAGTGTGAGTGTTTGAGGGAGAGTGAGTGGTTGAGGGAGAGTGAGTGGTTGAGGGAGAGTGAGTGTTTGAGGGAGAGTGAGTGGTTGAGGGAGCGTGAGTGGTTGAGGGAGAGTGAGTGGTTGAGGGTGAGTGAGTTGAGGGAGCGTGAGTGTTTGAGGGAGAGTGAGTGGTTGAGGGTGAGTGAGTGGTTGAAGGAGAGTGAGTGGTTGAGGGAGTGTGAGTGATTGAGGGAGAGTGAGTGGTTGAGGGTGAGTGAGTTGAGGGAGAGTGAGTGGTTGAGGGAGAGTGAGTGGTTGAGGGAGCGTGAGTGGTTGAGGGAGAGTGAGTGGTTGAGGGAGCGTGAGTGGTTGAGGGAGAGT